>NC_088332.1:24610000-24615000 GCF_036884655.1 Musa acuminata AAA Group
CGGTGCTACCTCCAACCCTGGCGGTGGCACCTCTTCACTATTCCAGCTCACTTGGTTTGGCTCCAAACTTGGTCCAAACCAGTCCGAACTTGGGCCTAATTGGCCCCTACTTGGGTTATAGGATTAACACCTAATCCTAACCCTAATTAACGTGCTAACTATGAATTTAAAGACATTTTCTAAGCTATTACAAAGTCCGCAAGACAAGACTTCTTCTAGCGAGCTTCCGGCAAACTTCCGGCGGTCTTCCGATGAACTCTCGGAAACCATTCTGCGGACTCCCGGCAAGCTCCTAGACTTCACGATTTGTTCTTAGCGAGTTCCAACGAGCTTCTTCGGCAAGCTCCGATCTTTCTCGGCGAGCTCCGCGAACTCCCAACGAATCTTCGGACTTCCGTCGAACTCTCGAACTCGCAACAAATCCTTCGCGCTTGACTCCGACACTTTGTTTCGCTTTATGTCTTCATCGTTATCATAGTTAATCCTGCACAATTAAAACAAAACTTCGATCGAGACAATTAATCCTAAGCAATTAACCAAGTTGTCCGGCATGTCATTGGTCCCTCGACGCTTCGTCTGATTCTTCGGCGCATCGTCCTCTCCTGCGGCCTATTGCCCAATCGGCCAGTTGACTCCGCAACTCCGATATCCTTAGCACAATACCCGCTCTTCTTGGCCCGATGCCCGAGTCCACGACCCGAAGCCTTCTGTCGATACGTCGACCGATCCACCGGCCCGACGTCCAATCTTCTGACATGTTCCTCCGGCACAACATGATTTTCCTGCTTTAATTGTCTCATCCTGATCGAAGCATCCTGCGTCACTCAAAACGCAGATTAAATCATAAACATATATCAAGTAGTTTCATCATCAAAATACGAGATTCAACAATCTCCCCCTTTTTGATGATGACAACCACTTGATGGCGGAGTTAAACTTAACTCCCGGAGTTTAAACAAACTCCCCCTATCAATATGCCATATTGATAGAACCTTGAATTCAAACTGAATTCAAGTCATTGCAATATTCATCATGAATACTTGCAACACGTCAACATGAACATATGCATAAACTTATGCATCACATGTCATGTCATCAACATACTTCTCCCCCTTTGTCATCAACAAAAAGGAGAAGTATCACAATTAATCGTTTGTGTGTGATATTGGTTCAACTCATTGCATGAAAATCATAATATCAAGTTTTATCATCATGCAATCTTGTAGCTAGAAGATTTAGCAAGTGTTACATCATGCTTAGAACATTCATGCTATCATGTTTTAGATATGCAAGTTTTATAGCATATAAGATAGCACTTTTGGTAATGTTCAAGATAGCAAGTTCTACATCATGCAAGCTAGCAAATTAGAGATGTTCAAGAAGGCAACTCTTGCTTCTTGAAAATTTTGCTCACTTTGCTAGATGCGCAAGTTAGCATTTTTGCCTCTTGAGATAGGCAAGATAGCACATTTGCTTCTTTTGAGATAGCAACTTTTTGCTTCTCTTTAGACCAACAAGCTAGCAATTTTTACGATATACAAGTTTCACAATATATAAGCTAGCAAAAATTTCGAAAGCAAATGCAAGATAACTTTCTTGTGTAGGCTCATGATTATTGCTTCCTATTGTAATGTGCAGGTTGCAAGTCTTGCTTCTTGAGATATTCAAGATAGTGATTTTCAAGAAGACAATTTTTGCTTCTTGAAATAAGCAAGTTAGCAATCAAGTTTTTGCATCTTCTTGACTTGTGCAAGCTAGCTATCTCCCCCTTTGTCATTGTCAAAAAGGAAGAATACAGTTTTGTAGTTCTTTTTCCTTTTACAACGATTTCAAAATCATGACAAAGGATGAATAATCAAGTTATGAATGTCAAGACAATTTTTCATCATGAATATTCTATCATTGCATGCATCGTTATCATAGGTTGAAGTATTACATGCATAATTTCATATCACCATTCATAATTAATATTTCAATATAGCAATTTCTTCTCAAAGTGTGTAACTTAGCACTCATAGCATTTTAAATCATGATTTACATCATATGCAACACATCACATCATAATTAGAAAGCACAAGTATTGCATACATAATTGCACATCATAAATGTTTCATATCATGATGGTATCAATTTTGTCAAATTATATCCTACCATGCATGATCAAAACTTATCCCCATTTTATCAATGAAAACAAGAAGAAAGTAGGGGGTAGAGCATAAAAGTGTTAAATATTTCAATCATTTCAAGGCATCATAGATCAAGTTATGATTCGTGATTCATCATAAAGCAAGTTAGTTTTGAATCATCACATAAGGCGTTTATGGAATTTTTGAAACATAGGAGAATGATTAATTTAAGCATGTAATGTTTCAATCAAAATCAAGTCATGAATACCAATACTTTCATATTGTGAGTATCAATTCATGAATACCAAAAGATATTATTTGTGATTTCAATTTTGCAAGATCATGATTATGATTTAGACATAACTTATTCAAATCAAATCGTCAACTTGAAACTCATAATCAAGTCATTAAAATTAATTTCGAAATTCACAAAATATCATGAAATCAAAAGACAAGTTGCATTTCATTTGAAGAACTCCTTTTTGATAAATGTAGGGAGCATAATGAACGATCTTGATTTATAAAGAGCTTCATGTTATAATGATCAAGATCATGATTTTAATAATTATTCTCTTTAGCAAAGAATCACAAAAGCACTTTATTTTTGCATAAGAAATCTCATTGTATTATGATTTATAAATTCTTTTTCTGCACATGAATCATAGGAGATATGTATGTGAAACAAATCTTTGCAAGCAAAGACACTATCATTCATATTTCAAGATGGAATTTATAAGCAGGAATCATTTCATCAAATCCATTTTAGAAAAATATTTTTCATAAGTGTATGAGAAAATCCGATTGTTATGATACCAATTGTTAAGTGAATCCGAAAATGAAATTAGTACTTTCATGCATTCAGACATGATTTTTGCTATAGATTTTGAATTTAAATCATGAAGATCAAACAAGCTCATGATCATGAATAACTTAAAATCTCATGCATAAAATTGTTAATCATTGTATCATAACCATTTAATACTATTATGCATTACTTTAAATCAAGCGTGATTTCATTTAACAATGTTAATCAAACATGATACCCATGATTTCATATTTTCAATCAAAATAATTTTGTTTGTTTATCATAAAATATGCAATATTATCATTTTCGAAATTACTAGCATGATCATAATTTTGTAATTTTTTTTTTTTAACATGTAATTTTCAAGAAAATTAATTCTAAACTAAAAAAGAAAACTACATCATGAAAGCATCAAGTAATTTCAAAATAAACCAAAGGCATTACCTCAACGTTGTAGGCTGTTAAGGCGTAGTTTGCCGCCTCGCTTTTGTTGATTTTTTCTTCGTCTTCGGAGGAGCTCGATTCATCCCAATTTTTGTTCTTCTTCTTGCGTTTAAAGCAAGTAGTTCCATTCTTTTTGCTTTTTAATTTTCGTTTCATTTGTAGTTTAAGTTCACCATCACTTGAGCTTATGCTCGAGTGGTCTTCAAATGTTCTATGTCCCAAATCCTTCCTGTTCTTTGGAAGGTGGTTCTCAAGTTCTTCACGTGCATTGCACGTCATTTCATATGTGATCAATGAACCAATTAGTTCTTCAAGTGGAAAATGGTTCAAGTTTTTCGATTCTTGAATAGCAGTTACTTTTGAATCCCAAGTTTTAGAAAGTGAGCGCAAAACTTTGTTAACGAGTTCAAAATCCGAAAAGCTTTTACCAAGTGATTTTAAACCATTGACGACATCCGTAAAACGGGTGTACATGTCAACAACGGTTTCGCTTGGTTTCATATGAAAAAGCTCGAAATCAAGTAGTAAAATATTAACTTTCGAGTCTTTGACTCTACTAGTTCCCTCGTGCGTGATTTCAAGAGTGCGCCAAATATCGAAAGCCGTTTCACACGTAGAAATCCGATTGAACTCATTTTTGTCCAATGCGCAAAATAAGGCATTCATAGCCTTTGCGTTTAAAGAAAAATTCTTCTTCTCCAAAACCGACCATTCGTTCATCGGTTTGGAGGGAAGTTGAAAACCGTTTTCAATGATATTCCATAAATCCAGATTTAGAGAAATTAAGAAAACTCTCATTCGAGTTTTCCAATAAGTGTAGTCCAATCCGTTAAAGAACGGTGGACGAAAGACCGAACAGCCCTCTTGAAAAGTCATTTCTCTCGGGTGTAAATCCGAAATGAGAAAAACCCCGCTCTGATACCAATTGTTAGGATCGAGAGCACTAAGAGGGGGGGGTGAATTAGTGCAGCGGAAATCTTACAGCGATTAAAAACAAAAAGCTGCGTTCGTTCAAAAACTGTTATGATGCAGAAGCAAATTCTCAGTTTGTATCTAAGTGCAGTTTGCGTCTAAACTCAGATTTACGTCTTAAACTCAGATTTACGTCTAAACGCAGATTTACGTCTAAACGCAGTTTTACGTCTAGACGCAGATTTACGTCTAAACTTTGAAACTTGTTTGTATACTCGCAGAAGGCAGTATGTAGTTGGAATCAAGACGTAAACGTGAACTGAGATCTGATGATTGAGCAAGGAAAGCCGATTTACGTCTGAATGCAGTTTTACGTCTAAATGCTGAAACTCGTTCGTAAAATCGTAGAGGAAAGTTTCCAGTTATCAATAAGATCAAAATGTAAGTATAAACTGTAAAGAAGCTCGTTCGTAAAAGTACGGAAGACAGTTCTGCAGAATCAAACGTAAACGTAAACAGTAACGTATGAAAATACGAATTTACGTCTGAATGCAGATTCGGAAGAACAGCACTTAGAACTTGTTCGTGAAAGCGCAGAGAGCAGTAGTAATGAGGGAGGTTTGCAGTAATGATAAAGTGCTCGAAAATAAACGCAAACCAGAGATTTAGAGTGGTTCGGTCAGCCTTGACCTACTCCACTTTTGGCTTCCTCC
>NC_088332.1:24622500-24630000 GCF_036884655.1 Musa acuminata AAA Group
CGAGCCCCTTTCTCACTTTGTGAACCAGTTTATGATGCAAATCCGTGGATTACCGGATGCTCACCCCTCTCTCTTGATGCAGGCCTTTATGACTGGTCTGCGGCCCTCCAGGTTCTTCTGGTCGCTTGTGGAGAGGCCCCCCGTCGCGTTCCCTGAGATGCTCCAACGGGCCAGCCAGTTCATCGCCGCAGAAACCTGGATGGTGGGAAAGCGAGAAGAACACAGAAAGGTCAAGTCGGAACCGCCCCGACAGCAGCAACCCACCACCTCCCGGCGAAAGCTGGACAGGCCTGACCCCAGGCCCCCTCTTCCCGCCTTGAACTCTTCCCGGACGGAGATATTCCTACACGAAAAGGGGAAGGGGCTGCTCAGGGACCCCCACCCCATGAAGAACCCGCGAGAGCTCGCAGATCGCTCAAAGTACTGCCGATTTCATCGACAGCACGGGCATGACACGGAGCAGTGTTACGAGATGAAAAGACAAATCGAGGAGCTCATCCTCAGAGGCCATCTCGGCCAGTACCTCCGGCCGAGCAAAGAGCAGTCTCCTCGTCCGGAGGGCCCCGTTGAGCGACACATCGATGTCATCGCCGGGGGCCCCGCATCCGGAGGAAGTTCTATGTCGGGCAGGAAGGCCTACGCCCGGGCCGCCCCCGACGAAGCCTCGGGACGTGAGCCTGAGCCCGAGATCACCTTCCCAACCGGAGCCGCTGAGCGACCCCACCACGACGACGCCCTGGTAATATCGGCCAGGGTAGCCAACGCGCAAGTGAGAAGAATCATGGTCGACACGGGGAGCTCGGCCGACATACTCTACTTTGGCGCCTTCCAGAAGCTGGCCCTAGCCAGGGAAGATTTAAGCCCTATGTACTCGGCACTCACCGGCTTCACGGGAGATTCGATATCACCTCTTGGGGCCATTACCCTCCCTCTGACTCTGGGAACCCCGCCGAAATCAAAGACGGTCATGACCACCTTTCTGGTAGTCGACCTTCCCACCGCTTATAATGCCATACTTGGCCGGCCAACCCTCAACAAGGTCAGAGCCGTCGTCTCGACCTACTACCGGACCGTCAAGTTCCCAACTCGGGAGGGGGTCGGGGAAGTCACCGGAAGCCCCTAAGAGTCCAGGCGCTGCTACCTTACCTCTGTCTCATTGGGCAGAAGGGCCAGGGGAGAATCACCTCTAGAAGATCCCCAGGAGGCAAAGAAGTCGGCCCCTCACCCTGGGCCGAGGGGATCCACTGCTGACATCCCCTTACGGGGAGCACGGCCGGATCAAACGGTCAGGGTCGGCTCGGAGCTACCCGAGCGGGAACGGGAACAGCTCGTCGGCCTTCTGCGGGAGAATGCCGACATCTTCGCCTGGTCCCCATCGGACATGAAGGGAGTCGACCCCAAGGTCGCGGAGCATCATCTCAACATCCCACCTGACGCCCGACCGATAAAGCAAAAACCCCGTCGCCACGCACCTGACCGGCAACGTGCCATACAAGAGGAGGTGGACCGACTCTTGGCAGCAGGCTTCATAGAAGAGGCCAAGTATCCTCAGTGGTTGTCCAATGTAGTCCTCGTGAAAAAACACAATGGAAGCTGGAGGATGTGCGTTGACTACACTAGTCTCAACAGTGCGTGTCCTAAAGACTGCTACCCCCTCCCAAAGATCGACCAGCTAGTCGACGCAACAGCAGGGCACGCGCGCCTCTCTTTTATGGACACCTATTCAGGATACAATCAGATCAGAATGGCGCCCGAAGACAGGGAACACACAGCTTTCCTCACCGATCAAGGGATATACTTCTACAGGGTCATGCCGTTCGGGTTGAAAAATGCCGGAGCTACATACCAGAGGACAGTAAACAAGATGTTTGCCCCCCAAATCGGGAGGAACATGGAAGTCTACGTGGACGACATGATTGTGAAAAGCAGAGAGGCCGGGACACACCTCGCTGACCTAACCGAGGCCTTCGACACGCTACGCAAGTTCGGCATGCGGCTCAACCCCACGAAGTGCGCTTTCGGCGTCACCTCCGGGAAGTTCCTGGGGTTCATTGTACACCAGAGAGGAATCGACGCCAACCCGGAGAAAGTACAGGCAATAATCGATATGCAGTCCCCCCGGACAGTTAAAGACCTGCAGCGACTCAACGGTAGACTGGTCGCCCTGTCTCGCTTCCTCGCCCGATCGGGCGATCGCTGCCTCCCTTTCTTCAACGCGCTCAAAGACCCGAAGAACTTCCAATGGACGTCAGAATGCGAGGAGGCTTTGAAGCGGATGAAGCAGCACTTGGCCAGCCTCCCTCGACTCGCCTCTGTTTTCCCCGGCGAAAAGCTGGGGCTCTATCTGGCGGCCTCCCCGTACGCGGTTAGCTCCGTCCTTGTCAAGGAAAGCTCCGGCACACAGCTCCCGATCTACTACGTCAGCCACGTCCTGAGTGGACCCGAGGAGCGCTACCCGCCGATAGAAAAACTCGCACTCGCCCTGGTGCTCTCAGCCCGGAAGTTGCGCCCTTACTTCCAGGCACACTCGGTGGAAGTCCTCACCGACCAACCTCTCCGGCAGATCTTAACAAAGTTCGATGTTGCAGGTCGGCTTCTCAGATGGGCGGTGGAGCTCGGAGAGCATGACATCAACTACGTACCCAGGACCGCCATTAAGGCCCAGGCGGTAGCCGACTTCATCGTGGAACTAGCTCGGGTGGGCAAAGACCTCGAGCGAACACCAGAGACTTGGACCCTACACGTGGACGGCTCGGCCAACTCAGGGGGCGCCGGAGCTGGGCTGGTCCTTCTCGCCCCTGACGGACGCTCGTTCGAGCGCTCCCTTCGCTTCGGGTTTAAAGCCACCAACAATGAGGCGGAGTACGAAGCGCTCCTAGCCGGATTGAGGCTGGCCCTCGAAATGCAGGTGGCCGCAATACACGTCCTCACTGACTCGCAACTCGTGGCCGAACAGCTCAGCGGAAGATACGAGGCTCGTGACGCAACCATGGCCAAATATCTGGCGCGGGTAAGGGAGCTAACCGCGAAATTACCTTACTTTACATTATCTAACGTTCCGAGGGAGGAGAACGGACGGGCCGACGCGCTAGCTAAGCTGGCGTCAAGACGAACCCCTGAAGCGTGGTCAGAGATAGAGGAGCTTCCCGCTCGCGCCATTGAGGTAGCTACCACGGCCCCAGGCAGTGCGCCGACCACGTGGGTGCAAGAGCTGCTGCGCTTCAAGCGAGATGGAGCCCTCCCCCTCGACGAAGTCGCAGCTCGGCGTCTGCGCCGCACACATGCTTGGTACACCGAGGAAAGTGGCCGGCTGTACAGACGATCCTTCACCTACCCCCTCCTGAGGTGTTTGGAGCTTGACGAAGCCCAGACCGTCCTAGCTGAAACTCACGAGGGGATCTGCGGCGAACACATTGGCGGGCGGACCCTGGCGCACAAGATACTTCGCCAAGGCTACTACTGGCCAACCATGTGTCGAGACGCAAAAACTTACGTGCAGCGGTGCAGCTCGTGCCAGCAACACGCCCGCGCGCCCCGACAACCGGCGGTCCCCCTCAGTCCCATCGACTGCGCATGGCCATTCGCCCAGTGGGGACTGGACCTCCTCGGCCCCTTTCCACCGGCCTCTGGGCAGCGGAAGTATATAATCGTGGGAGTGGATTACTTCACGAAGTGGGTCGAGGCCGAGCCGCTGGCTACGACGACGGAACACCAAATGGAGAAATTCGTCTGGAAAAACCTTGTGACCCGGTTCGGGTTGCCCAGAGCCATCGTCACCAACAACGGACCACAGTTCGCCGGCACGAGGTTCCGGGAGTTCTGCGCCGGTCATGGCATTCAACTAAGGTTCAGTTCGGTAGCCCATCCTCAGATGAACGGGCTGGCCGAGGTAACCAACCGATCCATCCTGGATGGCCTCAGAAGAAGAGTGTCCGCGGCCCGATCGACCTGGGCGGACGAGCTCCCTAGCGTGCTGTGGTCGCTGCGCACCACCCCCAAGGCCGCGACCGGAGAATCCCCCTATAGCTTGGCTTTCGGAACCGAGGCCGTCCTACCGCCCGAGCTGACTGTCGCCACGCTTCGGACGAGGAACTATGATCAGGAGGCCTCGAACCAGGGACTTCGCGCCAACCTCGACGTACTCGAGGAGCGACGTACTTACGCACACCTGAAAGCCCTCTCTTACCAGAGAGCCGTCGCAAGGGTCTACAACAAAAGGGTACGACCCAGGCCAGTCAGGTTAGGCGACCTAGTCCTACGAAGAGCCGAAGTCAGCGACCCAACCCGAGCGAGGGGGAAGCTGGCTCCCAAGTGGGAGGGACCTTACCGGGTTACCGGCGTGGTTCGACCAGGTACTTATCGACTCACCACGATGGACGGTTCCTCCCTGCCGAGGACATGGAACATCCAGAACCTTAAGAAGTTCTTCGTCTGAGGCCAATGCCCCGGCTCCCAAGTCGAAGTTGTGCAATTCAATGTCCGGAGCTTAAAAGACGCTTTTATTCACGAAGCATGGGATTACAAGACTCAACTTTCAAAGCAGGAAGACATATTGGAAGGAAGTTTTCTTTATAAGGCAAGGTGTTACAATCGTAACCAGACCCGAAGGTCACAAAAATTACAAAGTACAGAAACTGCTCGGCTGAGCTGACCTCCGGGCCGCCTTAACCGTCTGATCCTCCCATGCCATCATCGAAGGGAACGTCCTCTGGTATGTCCACATCCAAATCCTCTGGATGCGAGACAAACGGATCTGTTTCCACTTCCAGCCCGGGATGGCTCGTCTGGAACCGGCCAAGGGCGATCCGGTACCCATACTCGTAGGTAACCTGCCCCGACCGAGCCAGCCCGAGCTGGAAGCCCGGGGACTGTTTATAGGCCTCGATTATTTCCTTCTCCTTCTCCGGCCGCCGCTCCCGCTCAGCCGCCAGGGCGTCGGAAGCCCCCTTCATGTCAGCCAGCGCACCCTCCAGCCGCTGGGTCAGGACGGCTGCCTCGCCTCGGGCCAGACGAGCCTCGGACTGAGCTCCCTCCAAGCGTCCCCGGAGATCGCTTTTCTCCTCCTCGGACGCCTTCGCCTCGGACCTTAAGCGAAGAACCTCGGCCTCCAACGACGACACGCGCTCCCCGGCCGCCCCCGCCTCAGCTCGGAGACGCGTCGCCTCCGCTTCGAGCTCCGAGGAGCGCTGCTCGGCCGCCGCAACCGCCTCCGGAGCCGCCCCGGCCCGAACCTCCTCGAGCTGCTTGCGCAACTTGGCATTACGCTCGCACAAAATTCCTAGGGCCCGACCCGCATCGTGAACGCGGTCCGCCAGTGCCATCGCGTAGTGCTGGCCCTGCAAGAAGAAAGTCAGAACGACCCCCCGGAGCACCACAAGCGGGAAGCCAGCAGCGGGACACTTACCCACAACAGCGACTTCACCGACTTCCCGAGAAGGACGTCGGACGGCAGAGTGTACATCTCCCGGGCCAGATCAGGGTGCAGCCCCCCTCGGACGAACGCGGCCGCGGTCTCCCCGTCAGCCCACACCCGGGTCCCGCGGGTCAACCCCCCCCAGCGGGCTACCAACCGGTCAGAGGGTTGGCCCTCAGAAAGCTCGCCCATCAAGCGCGCATGGTAGAAGTCATTCGGCGGCCCCGCGGGAAGGCGACACAAGTCCCGGATCGAGGGCTCTCGAGGCGCCTTCCCTGCAACCACGCTGCTCGGGCCTGCCTCGCCCCGACCTCGCCCTCCCCACCTATCGTGCGAGCCTGACTCCGCCGCCTCTGCGCTCTCCTGAGCCCTTGGGGGATTCGGTTTCTTCGGCGCTGCAACCTTCGCCTTCTTTCGAGGACGGATGTCCTCGAGGTCCACTGGCGCATCTCTAGTGCCGATGCTCGGGCCGACCTGGCGCCGCGGAGATACGGCAGACGAAAGACGTCCTCCGTGCACCACAGCAAGATTCACCATCTCTGCACAAACACCACGACCTTGGTTAGTATCCTAAAAAAAGAAAAGCAAAACTGGAAGGCCCACTGCCACCTCCTCAGGGCATACCTCGAGGTACGGGGCTCAAGCCCGCCTCGACCAACCACGCCTCGGTCATCTTTCGG
This sequence comes from Musa acuminata AAA Group, assembly GCF_036884655.1. Classification (NCBI taxonomy): domain Eukaryota; kingdom Viridiplantae; phylum Streptophyta; class Magnoliopsida; order Zingiberales; family Musaceae; genus Musa; species Musa acuminata. The sequence goes on from NC_088332.1 coordinate 24,628,594, forward strand.
ATGACTCTGGAAGAAGGGAGGATCTCCTTCAATCTTCGAAGGGCCCGGAGCTCCCCCTCGTCCAAGGCCGGGGCAGTATTATCGACTGCGCGCGCCGCCCATCGGAGCCCGAAGCTCCAACTCTTCGGATGGCAGACGTAGAAGTAGCGCTCCTTCCACCCCTTATTGCTGGAAGGAGCCCCACTGACACGGAAACCCGGTCGGGCGGACAAATAATAGCCCCCCGACCCTCTGGATAGACGGAAACAGGAGAGGAAAAGGGACCGACTCGGAGTGATATGGGCATAGTAGCATTCCCCGAGGAACGCCACCAGATAGCGCCAAGAATTCGGCGCCATCTGAGAAGGAGAAATGCGCCACCACGCGACGCAGGCAGTAATGATGGGGTGGAATGGAAGGCGCAACCCGGCCTCAAGGGCATCTACTGTTAGGGCAAAGCCCTTGGGTATAGGGTCATACGCCCGCTGCCTCGGCTCAGGGGCAATAAGCGTGAACTCCGCCGGGACACTGTAACGATCCCGGAGAAGGCCGAGCGATGACTCGCTCACGGTGGAGTTGAGGTCATGCGGCCACATAAGCGATTCGAGGGCCTTGGTGGCCCTTTCCTCGGACGACGAGCGGGAGCTCGCCAACGCCACCTCATCACCGGCAGCGCCGGAAAGAGGAGGCGGAGAAGGAGAGGACGAAGGAGGGGAAGCCATCCTTACCGAAGCTTTTGGGAAGGAAGGGCGGCTGAAGAAGTACCGGGCTAGGACACCCAAAGAAGGGATTGAAGCAAAGGCAGGTACCAAGAGGTGAAAGGGACAGACGGAGCACTACTTATAGCCTGTTTCCCGCCGAAACGGTGACCTTTCCCCTCCTGGGCCGCGCTGCGAAGATGCAAAAGTCGCATCGCCATAACTTCGTCCGGGGAGGCTCTTAATTACCGCACGGTGCGAAGTACGGAGCCCCTGATCACATCAACCTCGAAATCCGACGACGCCCGAAAGGCATGGCCCTTTGACCTTCCCCAGGCAAAAGGCCATCCGGTTGCCCACGCCCGCTCAGTGGTCAAAATGGCCAAACGATAACCGAAAGACGAGTATCGCTTCGGTCACGTTACGCCCGGGGCCATCGCCTCGGCCGACACCAAGTGCCTCAGCTGCGCCACCCCGAGTCACACCAGCGCGGTCACCCCGCCTGCGTTGTGTTCCTCGGCTCTCCGGCTCCGCGCCACCCCGAGTCACACCAGCGCGGTCACCCGGCCTGCGTTGTGCTCCTCGGCTCTCCGGCTCTGCACCACCCCGAGTTACACCAGCGCGGTCACCCCGCCTGCGTTGTGCTCCTCGGCTCTCCGGCTCTGCGCCACCCCGAGTCACACCAGCGCGGTCACCCCACCTGCGTTGTGCTCCTCGGCTCTCCGGCTCT
>NC_088332.1:24645000-24702500 GCF_036884655.1 Musa acuminata AAA Group
ATACATATATACATATATATATATATATATATGTATATATATATGTATATATGTATATATATAAATATATGTATATATATATATGTATATATATATATATATATATATGTATATATGTATATATATGTGTATATGTATATGTATGTATATGTATATATATATATATACATATACATACATATACATATATATATATACATACATATATATATATACATACATATATATATACATATATATATATATATATGCAGAAGCCGATTCGTAAATCACTTTAACTTGTGATCAAGCAAGATGCAGTTAAAGCGAATCTATAAAGGTAGTTTGCATTTATGATGGAAATCAGAATGTAAGCGCAAACTGAAATATGATGTTCGTACGATAAAACTGATTTACTTCTAAACACCGATTCGGAAAATACTAAACTTTGAAACACGATCGTAAAAGCGCAAAAGGCAGTAAGCTATTGAGAAGGTTTGCAGTAAAGATAATATGCTCAAAGTAAATGCAAACCAGAGAGCACCGTAATTTTAGAGTGGTTCGGTCAATCTTGACCTACATCCACTTCTGGCTTCCTCCACCGACGAGGTCACCGACGTCCACTAGAGGCCTTCCTTCAATAGGCGAAGGCCAACCACCCTTTTACAGTTTCACTCCTTTTGACGGGCTTAGGAGACAACCCTTACAAAATTTTCTCTCCTCTCTTCAAAGATCAGAACTTGGAAGAAAAGAGGGAGGAGAACTTCTAGACTTTACAACACTTTTGAGCTCTAAAATCACAGGGTAAGATCAAGCTTTCGGTGCCTTTGGGTTGCCCTTTCATTGCTGAAAGGGTGGGGTATTTATAGGCCCCAACCCAATTTGATTTTCAAGCTTAAAACTGTCATCTCCCGGAATTCCGGGGTCTGGCGGTTGCACCGCCTGACTGGGGCGGTTGCATCACCTAACTAGGGCGGTTGTATCGCTTGGCAGAGCTCGAAGACTGAGCCTCTGGGTGGTGCCACCTCCTTGCTAGTCATAGGTGCCCAGCAAGCCAATCACGTGAGTGATGGCACGTGTGACTTGATACAGAATCTTTTTGCTTATTATATTTTGGCGTATATCACTTTATAACTATTGCATAAATGCATATATATATTGTGATGTCCTTGGATTTGTGCAATGGGAATCGGATCGTGATGAGATCACGATAATGAGATCGATTCACCTTTAAACACATATCCTAAATAATCCCGGTCATAGGTTACTCGAGAGGGACATCGTGATAACCGGATAGACTGGTGTGCTGTATACCCGTCCATATGATGGATGCAGCTGGTCTCATAGCTGCTCGTGTAGGGACACTAGGGATACAGTACAGGTGCTCATTGGAGAATGAGTTCACTGATTGATCCGCTTACGGAATGCTAGATGGTTGATGATGCCTTATTGTCAGACAGCGATTCCGTAGTCCTAGTGGTGTATCTGGTCCTTAGACTTGAGACACCAAGGATGTCCTGTATGAGTGCTCCACTCTTTGATACCAGACTTATAGGTTTGGCTGTCCCCAGATCTAGTACAACTGGTCATTGGGAGTGGTAGTCGACCTTACGAGGGCTATTGAGTGTCAATAGAGGATCATCCACTCTCGGCGTCATGAGACGAATATCCTATGTGTTCTTGCTCAGACAAATCCCTGGCCAGGGTCATTCGGGTTGAGAGAGAAAGAGTTCTCCGGGAGAATCCGATTAGAGCGAGACTCGAGTAGAAACCGTATGGGTCTGACAGCACCATGCTCGATATACGGTCTCTGGGATATTAGATGGATGAGGGACTATAGGTACATGGTAATTGAGGACAGACAGGTCCAATGGATTGGATTCCCCTATATCGTCTGGGGACTACGGCGTAGTGGCCTAGTACGTCCGTAGTCGATGAGTCGAGTGAATTATTACAGAGATAATAATTCACTGAGTTAGAAGGAGTTCTGACAGGTATGACTCACGGCCAGCTCGATATTGGGCCTAGAGGGTCACACACATATGGTAGGCATTGCGATGAGTAGAGGTTCGGATATGAGATATCCGACGGAGCCCTTGTCTTATTGGATGCAGATCCAATACCCACTAGGGAAGGACCCATTAGGGTTTGACACGGGATCTCTATAAATAGGAGGGATTCACAGCCTCATAGGCTAGAGTCTTTGCTTGCCTTTCCTATTCTCCTCTCCCTCTCCACCTCAGAGTGCCTGGAGTTTTGAGGAGCATCGTCGCAACCCTACTGTGTGGATCACCGCTAGAGAAGAGGACGCTTGACCTCCTTCACCCTCTCCTAAGGATCTGCAAGGAAACAGGGATATACGATCTCCCTAGGTAACACAATCTCTATACGCAGTTTTGTGTTTTGCGGATTTTTGCGCACCAATCTTCGCATGACGACGAACATCTTTTTGGGAATCGGGGATTTTTGTTTTCTTGTTCTTCCGCTGCGCATATGATGTCGCCCCCCAATGATTTCCCAACAGTGGTATCAGAGCCAGGTTGTTCGTGCGAATGATTGGTTTTGAACTGCGTGTATTGAGTTTAGGAAGAATATTGACGTCAAAATCGTTGACGCAAAAGCGAGGAAGGGCAGCAACAGTTGCTGCCCTCGATCTGCATGCCTGCAGCCACCTGCAGCGGCAGCCGCAGCCGCAGCCAGGCAGCACAGCGCTGGCGCATGCGCAAGCGCTGTGCCTGCAGCAGCCGGCCGGCGGCCTGCTTGCAGCAGGCTTGCTGCCGGCGGGGCTGGCAACCCACGGGCAGAGGCGCCGCAGGGCAGCGGCGCCTGCCGCCGCAGGGCAGCGACGCGCGACGCCTGCCGCCGCTGCTCCCGCGGGCGAAACCCCCCCACAGGGGCGGCCGCCCGGCGGTACAGCACCGCCTGCGGAGGCAGCGGCGCCCGAAAGGGGGAGCCCACCTGCAGCGGCAGCGCCGCCAGCGAGCGTGCCGCCTGCAGGCGAGGGCAGTGCCCTCGCCCCGCCGCACAGGCCGCCGCCGGCAGGGTGGCGGCGGCGGCAGCAGCGAAAGGGGGAAAGGGTATTAGGGTTTTCTGGGCAAAAGACAGTTTTGCCCCTCGGAATTTGAGAAATTCCAGTTTCTGTCTTTTGTCCAAATTACGAAAATACCCTTAGGAATTGAGAAATTCCCTACATGTCCTTGATTTCAGAAAAATATTAATTAATTAAAAGATTTAGTTGATTATTATTTTTATTATTATCTAGTAGTCCTACATGATGATGATTATTTATAAATGTGATGTATGATGTGTGGACGGATGATCATGGACCGTGTGATGTGTGTACTTGTGATTATTATTATTGAGGTCTACGAACCTCCATTATATTTCTCGTTTATTGTCGGGCTTGCATGCCTATGATTAAGTTGTAATCACATGAGGAGGCGCAGCGGGAGCGTGGATGCGATAGCGGGACCCACGAGACGGATGATCGTGATGCATGGAGATGCATCAAGATGTCGACGAAACCGACGAGGACGAGATGGACGATCACAGGGCATGGAGATGCACCGTTGCACACATAGATCTTGATGTGAGTGATTAGGCCTACTGGCTCGGGCCTAATCATATTAGGTTGTGGTCCATGATCATCTGATGTGATTGCTTATACACATACTAGATATGTATATATATTTGCATGCGATGTAGATATATATTAAATATGTATATGTGTGACATGAGGAGACCAAATTATAGAAACATCTCTCGATAATATTAAGTCGGTAAACGTGAGGCAATTAGATTGACCCACGTGGCCTTCCATCGTTATGAGCAGGAACCGATTCCCGGTGTAGGTTGAGTTGGTCGAGTCCCTCGAGACTCACCTATATCGCGATTCGCTATCTTGCTTACGACATAGAGATGTCACCGGTGACCTGAGGACATGGTATGCTTGGTCGAGTCCCTCGAGGGTATATCATCAAATCAGACTCATCTTGTAACGAAGGTGTTGACTTAACCGAGCATCATAGTTGGTCGAGTCCCTCGAGGCCATGGTGATTCGGAGGCCGAACAGGACGGGAATCACAAGGAGTTGTGATTGGCAAGAGTTGCCTACCTTTTAGGCTTAGTGTGATTGGTCGAGTCCCTCGAGGTTACACTAAGACGCTGATTGGATCCTGATCCCCACTAGAAGTCTGCCGGAGACTTCCGTTTCACGTGCTGAGGGTGTCGCGTGACTCGATAGTAAAATAGTGGGAGCATATTAAGATAGAAGTCCATATCTTGATAGTTTATTTCTTGCAAAATCTGCATGTTATACATTTCTGCTACATCTTTATTTTCAGAAAATGTCGCTTTCAAATCCCTTAGTGGCATACTTGATATCAACCGCCTCACTGGTCCAAATTATACGGATTGGCTCCGTAACTTGAGAATTGTTCTCACAGCGGAGAAAATTATGTACGTCCTTGATACAGTGATGCCTACGCCCGAAGAAGGGGCAAGCGAGAATGAGATCGCTCGTTACGTGAAGTACATTGATGACTCCACTCTTGCTCAGTGCTATATGTTGGGCTCTATGACTCCAGAGTTACAGAGACAACATGAAAAGATGGATGCCAGATCCATTCTCCTACATGTCCGCAAATTGTTTGAGGAACAGGGAAGGACTCAACGATATGAGATATCCAAGAGCCTTTTCCGCGCTAGGATGACTGAGGGGACACCAGTTCAGAACCATGTCCTAAAGATGATTGAGTGGATAGAGAAACTCACAGGTCTAGGAATGGTTCTAGAGGATAACTTGTGTGTGGACATTGTGCTTCAGTCCCTACCAGATTCCTTTTCACAGTTCATAATGAATTTTAATATGAACAAGCTTGAGGTGACTCTCCCAAAGCTCCTCAATATGTTGAGGGAGGCAGAGAGTACTATTAAGAAAGAGAAGCCAGTTCTCTGCACCGGTGAGACCAGAAAGAAAAGGAAAGCAGAAAGGTCCCTTAAGAAGGGAAAGGGCAAGGGCAAACCAGGTAAAGCAAAGGTTGCTAAGAAAGACCCAACAAAGGACAAAGGCTAGTGCTTCCACTGTGGTAAAGATGGGCACTGGAAGAGAAACTGCAAAGAGTACCTTGCAGAAAGAGCGAAACAAAAGCTTGATGAAGCTTCAGGTACATTCATGATCAGTCTCCATTTGTCAGAATCTTATGATAACACATGGGTATTGGATACCGGTAGTGCTTATCATATATGCAATTCGTTGCAGGTTCTGGCAAGGCCTAGGAGACTTGAGAGAGGCGAGATGGACCTCAAGATGGGTAACGGAGCAAAAGTTGCTGTATTAGCTGTTGGCGAGGTCGCCTTACATCTGCTTAGTGGAGCTTTTATTGCATTAGATGCATGTTATTTTGTTCCTTCTATTATCAAAAACATTATCTCCATTTCATGTTTAACAGTTAGTGGATATAAATTTATTTTTGAGAACAATGGTTGTTCAATATTATTAGATGATAAGATCATCACGAAAGGAACATTGCATAATGGTTTATTTATGTTAGACACTACTCCACATATCATGAATGTAAATGTGTCTAAGAGGAAACGAGACGAAGTGAACAATGCATACCTGTGGCATTGTAGGCTAGGTCACATCCATGAAAGAAGGATTCAAAAGTTACTAAATGATGGATATCTAGATCCATTCGACTATGTGTCTTATGCAACTTGTGAGCCTTGCATTCGTGGAAAATTGACCCCCTCTCCATTTAGTGGAACTGGAGAGAGAGCCACTGAGTTGTTGGAACTCATACATAGTGATGTATGTGGACCCATGTCAACTCATGCCATTGGAGGTTACTCCTACTTCATTATATTTACTGATGATTTCTCAAGGTATGGATATGTGTACTTAATGAAGTACAAGTCCGAGGCCTTTGAGAAATTCAGAGAGTATAAGAATGAGGTGGAGAACCAGACTGGAAAGAGTATCAAAACTCTTCGATCAGATCGAGGAGGTGAATACTTAAGTACAGAGTTTACTCAGTTCCTCAAGAACCATGGGATATTATCCCAATAGACACCTCCTTATACACCTCAGCTCAATGGTGTCTCTGAAAGGAGAAATCGTACGTTATTAGATATGGTACGGTCCATGATGAGTTTCGCTGACCTACTTCTAGGGATATGCCCTAGAGACCACAGCTTACCTATTGAACAGAGTTCCAACTAAGTCGGTAGTGTCTACACCATATGAGATATGGAAAGGGAAGAAGCCTGATCTTAAGGTTGTTAAGATTTGGGGCTGCCCTGCCCATGTTAAAAGACACAACCCCGATAAGTTAGAATCAAGGACAGAGCGATGCAAATTAGTGGGACACCCCAAGGAAACTTGTGGGTATTATTTCTATCATCTCGAGGACTAAAAGGTCTTTGTAGCTAAGAGAGTAGTGTTCCTTGAGAAGGAACACATTCTTGGCAGAGACAGTAGGAGAATGATAGAGTTGAGCGAGGTTGGAGAACCAAGCTCAAGCACCACTCTACAGTCCGAGTCTGTTCAGGTACCTAATACACAAGTTTCAACTTTACGCAGGTCTGATAGAGTATCTCATCCTCCTGAGAGATATGTGGAACATATTAGAGGAGAGGATGCTGAGGATATTGATCCTCAGACCTACGAGGAGGCTATTATGAGTATAGACTCCGGGAAGTGGTAAGAAGCCATGAATTCTGAGATGGATTCTATGTACTCCAATAAGGTTTGGAACCTAGTTGATGCGCCCGAAGGTATTGTACCCATCGGTTGCAAATGGATCTTTAAGAAAAAGATCGGAGTAGATGGAAAGGTAGAGACCTATAAAGCAAGGCTAGTGGCTAAAGGGTATCGTCAAAGGCAAGATGTTGACTACGACGAAACCTTCTCACCCGTAGCAATGCTAAAATCCATCAGAATTCTATTGGCTATTGCAGCACACTATGATTATGAGATCTGGCAGATGGATGTGAAAACCGCATTCCTCAATGGGAACCTCGAGGAAGAGGTGTATATGATGCAACATGAGGAATTTGTATCCAAGAACTGCCCAGATAAGGTGTGTAGGTTGCTTAAATCCATTTATGGACTAAAGAAAGCTTCCCGAAGTTGGAACATAAGATTTGATGAGTCAATCAGATCTTATGACTTCGTTAAGAACGAAGATGAGCCTTGTGTGTACAGGAAGGTAAGTGGGAGCGCTATCACCTTTTTGGTGTTATATGTGGATGATATCCTCATCATTGGGAATGACGTAGGAATGCTATCCACTGTAAAGACTTGGTTATCTAGACACTTCTCCATGAAGGACTTAGGGGAAGCATCCTATATCTTGGGGATTAGAATCTATAGAGATAGATCCAAGAGGATGCTTGGCTTGTCCCAGTCCAGGTACATAGAAACCATTGTCAAAAGGTTTGGCATGGAAAATTCCAAGAGAGGTCTCATACCGATGAGACATGGGATATCGCTTTCTACGAGTATGTCCCCAAAGACTCCAGAAGAAAGGGCAAACATGAATATGATACCTTATGCCTCAGCAATAGGGTCTATCATGTATGTCATGCTATGTACTAGGCTTGATATAGCGCATGCTCTGAGTGTCACGAGCAGGTATCAAGCGGATCCAGGCTTGGAGCACTGGAAAGCAGTAAAGTGTATCCTTAAGTACTTGAGTAGGACTAAGGATCTTTTACTAGTATATGGAGGTAATAGCCTTAAGGTTGAAGGCTTCACTGACTCAAGTTTTCAATCTGATGTTGATGATAGCAAGTCGAATTCAGGGTATGTGTACACCTTGAATGGAGGAGCAGTGTGCTGGAAGAGTTCCAAGCAAGATACCACTGCTGACTCGACCACAAAGGCGGAGTACATTGCTGCATTAGATGTAGCAAAGGAGGGAGTCTGGATGAAGAAGTTCATCACAGATTTGGGAGTCATGCCGAGTAACGAGGAGCCGACTTCCTTATATTGCGACAACTACGGGGCGATTACTCAAATAAGGGAACCCGGGTCTCATCAGAAGTGTTCTGAGGAGGTTCCAACTTATCAGAGAGATCGTAACCCGAGGAGATGTAGTAGTGGAAAGAGTTCCATCCGAAGATAACATTGCAGATCCACTGACAAAGCCGTTGTCTCAGATTGTCTATGAGCGTCACAGGAGTCTGATGGGGATCAGACACATAGGTGATTGGCTTTAGGTCAAGTGGGAGATTGCTAGTCATAGGTGCTCAGCAAGCCAATCACGTGAGTGATGGCACGTGTGACTTGATACAGAATCTTTTTACTTATTATATTTTGGCGTATATCACTTTATAACTATTGCATAAATGCATATATATATTGTGATGTCCTTGGATTTGTGCAATGGGAATCGGATCGTGATGAGATCACGATAATGAGATCGATTCACCTTTAAACACATATCCTAAATAATCCCGGTCATAGGTTACTCGAGAGGGACATCGTGATAACCGGATAGACTGGTGTGTTGTATACCCGTCCATATGATGGATGCAGCTGGTCTCATAGCTGCTCGTGTAGGGACACTAGGGATACAGTACAGGTGCTCATTGGAGAATGAGTTCACTGATTGATCCGCTTACGGAATGCTGGATGGTTGATGATGCCTTATTGTCAGACAGCGATTCCGTAGTCCTAGTGGTGTATCTGGTCCTTAGACTTGAGACACCAAGGATGTCCTATATGAGTGCTCCACTCTTTGATACCAGACTTATAGGTTTGGCTGTCCCCAGATCTAGTACAGCTGGTCATTGGGAGTGGTAGTCGACCTTACGAGGGCTATTGAGTGTCAATAGAGGATCATCCACTCTCGGCGTCATGAGAGGAATATCCTATGTGTTCTTGCTCAGACAAATCCCTGACCAGGGTCATTCGGGTTGAGAGAGAAAGAGTTCTCCGGGAGAATCCGATTAGAGCGAGACTCGAGTAGAAACCGTATGGGTCTGACAGCACCATGCTCGATATACGGTCTCTGGGATATTAGATGGATGAGGGACTATAGGTACATGGTAACTGAGGACAGACAGGTCCAATGGATTGGATTCCCCTATATCGTCTAGGGACTACGGCGTAGTGGCCTAGTACATCCGTAGTCGATGAGTCGAGTGAATTATTACAGAGATAATAATTCACTGAGTTAGAAGGAGTTCTGACAGGTATGACTCATGGCCAGCTCGATATTGGGCCTAGAGGGTCACACACATATGGTAGGCATTGCGATGAGTAGAGGTTCGGATATGAGATATCCGACGGAGCGTCTTATTGGATGCAGATCCAATACCCACTAGGGAAGGACCCATTAGGGTTTGACACGGGATCTCTATAAATAGGAGGGATTCACAGCCTCATAGGCTAGAGTCTTTGCTTGCCTTTCTTATTCTCCTCTCCCTCTCCACCTCAGAGTAGGCCTGAAGTTTTGAGGAGCGTCGTCGCAACCCTGCTGTGTGGATCACCGCTAGAGAAGAGGACGCTTGACCTCCTTCACCCTCTCCTAAGGATCTGCAAGGAAACAGGGATATACGATCTCCCTAGGTAACACAATCTCTATACGTAGTTTTGTGTTTTGCGGATTTTTGCGCACCAATCTTCGCACGACGACGAACATCTTTTTGGGAATCGGGGATTTTTGTTTTCTTGTTCTTCCGCTGCGCATATGATGTCGCCCTCCAATGATTTCCCAACACTCCTATCAGGGGCAGTTGCACCTCCTGCTAGAGCTCGGAGACTGAGCCCTGGGCGGTGCCACTTCTGACTCAGGCTGTGCCACCTCTGGCCAAGAAATCTGGGTCCGAATGGACTGAGCCATTCGGCCCAATTTGGGTCTGTCAAGGGCCCAATTGCCCCAAGATTAAGTTAATGGGATCACCTCCCATTTCTAACTTAATCATCGTGCGAACTACAATTTTTCTTAAGACATTTACTGCAACTTGCTCCGGTGCGTCAATCACTTCTTCCTACGAGATTCCGGCGAACTTCCGTCGATCATCCGATGAACCCTCGGTGATGCTCCTACGGACTTCCGGCAAACTCCTGGACTTGCGACGATCCACTTGGCGAGTTCCGACGAGCTTCTTTTGGCAAGCTCCTGGACTTCTCGGATTTGTTCCTGCAGAACCTCTAACGACCATTCGGACTTCCGTCAAACTCTCGAACTCCCACCGTGATCATAGTCTTGACTCCGGCGCAACTCCTGCTGCATGTCTTACTTTCATCATAGTTAATCTTGCACATGTAAAACAAAACTTCGATCGAGACAATTATTCCTAAGCAATTAACCAAGTTGTCTGGTATGTCATTAGTCTCTCGACGCTTCGTCCGATTCTTCGGCGCATCATCCTCTCCTACGGCCTATTGCCCAATTGGCTAGTTGACTCCGCAACTCCGATATCCTTGGCACAATACCCTCTCTTCTTGGCCCGATGCCCGAGTCCACTGCCTGAAGCCTTCTGTCGATACGTCGACCGTGTTGAATCTCGGATTTTGATGATGAAGTCGATTGTCATTTGTTGTCTAATGTATGTGTTGAGATAAGTGTGCAGGATTGACTACGATGAAAGTAAGACATGCAGCAGGAGTTGCGCCGGAGTCATGACAATAATCACGTTGGGAGTTCGAGAGCTCGACGGAATTTCGGACAGTCATCGGAGGTTCTGCGGGAACAAATCCGAGAAGTCCAGAAGCTTGCCAAAGGAGCTCATCGAAACTTGCCAAGTGGATCGTCGCAAGTCCAGGAGTTTGCCGAAAGTCCGCAGGAGTATCACCGAGGGTTCATCGGATGATCGACGGAAGTTCGCCGGAAACTCGCCGGAAGAAGCGATTGACGCACCGGAGCAAGCTGCAGAATTTGTCTTAGGAAATAATCGTAGTTAGCACATTGATTAAGTTAGAAATGGGAGGTGATCCCATTAGCTTAATCTTGGGGCAATTGGGCCCCTGAAGAACTCAAATTGGGCCGAATGGATCAACCCATTCGGACCCAGGTTGCTGTGGGAGGTGCAACCGCCCAGGCAGGGAGGTAGCACCGCCCAGGCTATGTCTCCCAGCGAGACTGGGCGGTGCAACCGCCCCAGCCGAGAGGTGGCACCGCCCCGGGCTCGGTTTCCGAGCGAGACTGGGCGGTGCAACCTCTTCTGTCAAGAGGTAGCACCGCTAGAGCTCAAGTTTCGAGCTCTGCCAGGCGGTGCAACCTCTCCAGTCAGGCGGTGCAACCGCCTGAGCTCGGTCTTCGAGCTCTGGCAGAGAGGTGCAACCGCCCCTGACAGAGGTGGCACCGCCCAGAGGCTCAGTCTTCGAGCTATGCCAGGCGGTGCAACCGCCCCAGTCAGGAGGTGCAACCGCCTGATCCCGGAATTCAGGGAATTGACAGATTTGAGCTCCAAATTTGAACTGGGTTGGGGCCTATAAATACCCCACCCATTCAGCACTGAAAGCATAGAACACACACTCGAAATCTTGCTATCTTTCTGTGTTTCTTAGAGCTCAAAACTGCTAGTTCTCCTCTTTCTATTCTTCAAGTTTGAGTTGTAAAGAGAGGAGAGAAAACTTCTGTAAGGGTTGTCTCCTAAGCCCGTCAAAAGGAGTGAATCTGTAAGAGGGTGGTTGGCCTTCGCCTATTGAAGGAAGGCCTCTAGTTGACGTCGGTGACCTCGTCGGTGGAGGAAGCCAAAAGTGGAGTAGGTCAAGATTGACCGAACCACTCTAAATCTCGGTTTGCATTTCCTTTGAGTATTTTACCTTCATTGCAAACTTCTCAATAGCTTACTGCCCTCTGTGATTTTACAAACGAGTTTCAAGGTTTAGACGTAAATCTGCATTTAGACGTAAAACTACGTTTAGACGTAAATCGGCTTTCCTCGTACAATCATTATATTTCAGTTTACGTTTACGTTTTGATTTCAATCATAACTGTTTACTGCCTTCTGTGATCTTACGAATAAGTTTCTAAGTTCAGAATTTTCCGAATCTGCGTTTAGACGTAAATCGGCTTTTCTCGTACGATCATCATATTTCAGATTATATTTATGTTTTGATTTCAATCATAACTGCTTACTGCCTTCTGCGATCTTGCGAACAAGTTTCTAAGTTCTGAACTTTTTAAATCTGCACTTAGACGTAAATCGTTTTTTTATCGAACGAACGCAGCTTTCGTTTTAATCGCTGAAAAATTTCCGCTACACTAATTCACCCCCCCCCCCTCTTAGTGCTCTCGATCCTAACAATTGGTATTAGAGCCCGGTTAACTCTCAAACGAATTAAAACCCAAGAGAGATGGCTTACGCCGGAAACCAAGAGGGTCATTCTATTACACGTCCACCCATGTTTAATAGGACAGACTACACCTATTGGAAAACCCGAATGAGGATTTTTCTTATTTCTATGGACGTTGAACTTTGGAATCTTGTCGAGAATGGTTTTTCAAAGTCTTCTCTTCCAATGATCGATTGGAATGATTTGGAGAAGAAGGCTTTCGCTCTTAATGCAAAGGCTATGAATGCCTTATTTTGCGCACTTGATAAAAACGAGTTTAATCGTGTTTCGATTTGTGAAACTGCATTTGATATTTGGCACACACTCGAAGTGACTCATGAAGGCACAAGTAGAGTGAAAGAGTCAAAAATCAATCTTTTGTTACACTCTTTCGAACTTTTTCGAATGAAATCGAGTGAGACTATTGGCGACATGTTTACCCGTTTCACGGATGTCGTCAACGGTCTAAAAGGACTCGGAAAAAGTTTTTCGGATTTTGAGCTCATAAATAAGATTCTAAGATCCCTTCCTAAGAGTTGGGATCCTAAAGTCACTGCTATTCAAGAGGCAAAAGATCTAAACAACTTCCCTCTTGAAGAACTAATTGGGTCATTAATGACCTACGAGATGACTTGCAAAGCTCATGAAGAGCAAGAAGACATCCTTCCAAAGAACAGGAAGGATATGACACTTAGAACTTTGGAAGACCACTTAAAAAAAAACTCAAGTGATGAGGACTGTAACGATGACTTGGCACTTCTAACAAGAAAATTTAAAAAATTCATTAAAAGAAACAAGTTTAAGAATGACACTAAAAATAAACTTGAACCCAAGAAGGACCAAGTTATTTGCTATGAGTGCAAAAAGCCGGGACACTACAAGAGTGATTGTCCCCAAGCCAAAAAGAGAACAACAAAGAAGAAGGCGCTCAAAGCAACATGGGATGATTCGAGCGCGTCCGAAGAAGAGGAGTCCAACACCGAGCAAGTTGCTCATTACGCCTTAATGGCCATCGGAGAGGAGGTAACAAATTTATTAGATGTAGATTTATCTTTCGATGAATTATTAAATGCCTTCCATGACTTATTTGATGAATGCAAGATTATCAATGGAAAATATAAATTGTTAAAAAAGGAGCATGATAGTCTTACTTGTGATTTTGATAAGTTAAAAACTAAATATCATGATAGTTTAAATTCATGTATCAAATGCCATGATCAAGAAACTCTTCAAAAAGAAAACCTGCTACTTAAGGACACCTTGAAGAAATTCGAGGTTGGTAGCAAGTCATTGAACATGATCCTTGCAAACAAGGGTCACATTCTAAAAAGGAGTGGAATTGGATTTGTGAGAAGTCCTCACCTAAATCCAACCACCTTTATAAAAGGCCCCATCTTACATGTTCAACACCAAGCCAAATGCAACTTTTGTTACAAATTTGGACACAAGACGCATTATTGTCCATTCAAGAAAATTAGTCCAAACAAATTGATTTGGGTTCCTAAAGGAACCATGATAAACTCTATGCAACATGATAAACAATGTAGATCTATCTTTGAGGCACCCAAAAGCAAATGGGTACCTAAAAATCATCCTTTCTTGTAGAAACTCACACCATCGCAAGCTAGGAGCAAGAGATGGTACCTTGATAGTGGATGCTCAAGGCATATGACCGGAGATCCATCTCAATTCTCTAAGTTCACTAGCATAGACGAAGGCTATGTCACTTTCGGAGACAACAACAAGGATAAAATCACAAATGCAACCTAGATACAATCCTGTTCAACTTTTCAGAATTAGAAACGTATGATTCCCAAATTCACATATCCCTGGATTTTCGAACCCATCAATTTCATCCGTTCATAACCCTCGAATTTAACCCTGTATCATGAAATGACTAACTCTGTTATGAACTTGCAAGACTTATCAACTTGAAGAAACTATCACAAACATGTGTACGACATTAAGAATGTGCACGATAAAAATCTACCTGGATCGTGCAAAAGTCCCTGTCTTAAAATGAAAATTCTTACGTAATTATGTAAGTAAAGTTGATTGTTGTGAATGAAAATTCTCCTCAAGACAGAAAAGTTCTCAGATCAGAACAAATGCTCACCAGGCGGTGGCACCGCCCCAGCTGGAGGTAGCACCTCCAACTGTCACGTGTTGCAAGCGGTTGCACCGCTCCAGCCAGAGGTGCAACCGCCCGCAACTCTGCCCCTTTATAACTCAAGTTAGGGCCGGCGGTGAAACCGACCCCAACTCATTTCCTTCCCTCCTCTACTCTCCTAAGCCTCCTCCATCCCCATTTCTCCCATCTAAGCATCCCAAATATCCTTCATTTCGAAGCAAAGCATCAACATTCCTTCCCTCTCTTGAAGATCCCTCTCTTGAAGATCTCATTAAGGTACTCTCTAAGAAGCCCTTAAACTCTGTTCTAGATTTATTTACTTTTGCTCATCACTGTTATTCTAAACAGCAGTAGTTATGGGATCAAGAAGATCCTCAAGAGACAAAGGAAAGAGGAGATTAGTAAAAGACTTTGATTCCACCCTTTTCGATTCAAAATACCATGCTGAAAAATTTTCCTCTTTTGAACTTAGGAGTGTCAACAAGGGAAAATACGTAGATTTAAGTGAGCTAAGAGACTTAGAGACAATCCAGTGGTTTGCAAACTTAGATCTACTCCCTATCTTACAAATTAATGAACCCATCTATCCAAGACTAGTAAGATTGTTTTACAACAACATACTAGTAGATGAAGAAGAAAGGATGTCCACCTATCTCTTAGGACAACACATTTCAATTACGGATAGATTCATTTGCGACATAATAGGCATTCCCATGAAAAGTAGAGGACTTTACTTTAGAGGATCATGGGATGATGAAAATGTTGGAACAACATACGTTGAAGCCCTACAAATAATTTTTGCCAATCCGAACTTAGAATTTGTTCCTAAAAGTTGTGAACATTTACTGCCTCTAAACACTAAGGTACTTCATCACATCCTAACTAGCATCATTCTTCCTAAACAATATCATCATGATGAAGTAAGCCAATTAGAATTGGGAACTATGTATATGATCATGAAAGGACATGACATCTGTCTTGGTTATCTTATCCAACAAAATATGTTGGAACTATCTAAGAAAGACATGATGCTCCCATATGGTGGTATAATAACTAAAATAATAAAAGCCTATGATATTCTAATACCACCGGAAGAAGAAGTAATAAAAATAGATAGATTCAGCATAATTAATAAAAATCTACTTCACCGATTAAGATGTTTTTATAGAAACGGTAACTGGGTTAGAATGCCAAGAAGAACTAATCCCCCTCAACCAGAACCAGAACCAGAAACACCAGTCTTTAGGGGTACCCAATCTCCTCCGATCTGTCCCTTTGAGGAAACACATCCGTTTGAGCAAACTCACACATCATCTGTCGAAGATATTGGGATTCGGATGGACCAATTCGAACACAGACAAAAACGGCTTGAACATCAACAAGATCAAATCCTAACTGAGCTGCAACAAATTCATCGACAATTTGACTCTTTATTTAGGCACTTTAACCTTCCACCTCATGAATAAGCTTGTATGAACACAATCATCCGTTGTTGTTATAAACTCCTTATGGACTTTGTCTTTAATATGGCATGTTGTAAACTCTTTATGTTACTCACCATGAAGGACTTTGTCTTTGATATGGTTACCTGATATGTTGTAAACTCCGTATGTTACTCTTTACCTTGATCTGTAAGCATATGCAAAGTTACAGACATCTCTTGTTGTTTATCTCGGATTTTACATTGAAACTAAATGTTTTGAAAACCTTGTGCTGTGATAAATATAAAGTGACATACCAATGTAGTTGATAAGTCAGTAATATGACATTGATACGAAACATCAACTAGATGATATCTTTACAAAACCTCTAAGTAAAGAATAATTTGATTTTATAAGAAGAGAATTAGGAATGTTGATGTGTCCAAATACTTAAACTAGTTAAAATTATTTTTCGGACTTTATTGAATGATCAAAACACTTGATTAGTATTACATGCCTTGGTATCACTTGATCAAATAACATGTTGGAAATTATGTGTCAAATATAAAAATGTTTTTGAAAATCAATAGTTTACTCATATCCGAATGCATGAAAGAAGTTATTTTCGGATTTGCTTAACAATTTGAATGCTAAAAATCGGATTTTCCTGTACACTCTTATGAAATTTTTTTTTGAAAAATGAGTTTCCTCCTTTATACACAAAGAATTATAACATACTAGGAGAAGAGGTATTCAAAGTATTATATGTGTCATGCCTTCCTTTATGTGCTTGATAACCTACTTATATTGTTCTCCTAGAATCACATCTACTATGCTTTTTGTTGATGACAAAGGGGGAGAAATATATGAATTGATATGTTGATATGGTTAATGCTGATATGTTTACTAATGATGATATGGTTGCTATCACTGATGCTGATATGTTTGCTATCACTAATGATGATATGGGTGCTATCACTGATGCTATGATTAGGCTATACTTGCATCACCAAGAAATATATGATTGCTATCATTGCTATATGCCCTGTATCAAGATATCAAACAAAAATTTATATCGTACGAGCTGATATCTTACCATGTGATGCAATGCTACACTTGCTAAAATATTCGAAATGTGTACATCATGTAATGATATCAAAATCTTGCTTCACAGCTTTACATGTCGATATCTTACAAAATAATGAATTGCTACATTACCATCATTCAAACTTGTTATATTTGAAAATGTATGTCAAGCCTTGACATCATCTTCAAAGAAATACATCATGATAGGAATCATGATGGGAATATGTCTCTTGAATTTATAAAGTTTTTAAATTCAAGAAGTATGGCATATAAACAGGGGGAGTTAAGGTTAACTCTATTATCAATTGATTGTCATCATCAAAAAGGGGGAGATTGTTGAATCTCGGATTTTGATGATGAAGTCAATTATCATTTGTTGTCTAATGTATGTGTTGAGATAAGTGTGCAGGATTGACTACGATGAAAGTAAGACATGCAGTAGGAGTTGCGCCGGAGTCATGACAATGATCACGTTGAGAGTTCGAGAGCTCGACGGAAGTTCGGACAGTCGTCGGAGGTTCTGCGGGAACAAATCCGAGAAGTCCAGAAGCTTGCCAAAGGAGCTCATCGGAACTTGCCAAGTGGATCGTCGCAAGTCCAGGAGTTTGCCGGAAGTCCGCAGGAGCATCACCGAGGGTTCGTCGGATGATCGACGGAAGTTCGCCGGAAACTTGCCGGAAGAAGTGATTGACGCACCGGAGCAAGCTGCAGAATTTGTCTTAGGAAATAATCGTAGTTAGCACATTGATTAAGTTAGAAATGGGAGGTGATCCCATTAGCTTAATCTTGGGGCAATTGGGCCCCTGAAGAACTCAAATTGGGCCGAATGGATCAACCCATTCGGACCCAGGTTGCTGTGGGAGGTGCAACCGCCCAGGCAGGGAGGTAGCACCGCCCAGGCTATGTCTCCCAGCGAGACTGGGCGGTGCAACCGCCCCAGCCAAGAGGTGGCACCGCCCCGGGCTCAGTCTCCGAGCGAGACTGGGCGGTGCAACCTCTTCTGTCAAGAGGTAGCACCGCCAGAGCTCAAGTTTCGAGCTCTGCTACGCAGTGCAACCTCTCTAGTCAGGCGGTGCAACCGCCTGAGCTCGGTCTTCGAGCTCTGGCAGAGAGGTGCAACCGCCCCTAACAGAGGTGGCACCGGCCAGAGGCTCAGTCTTCGAGCTCTGCTAGGCGGTGCAACCGCCCCAGTCAGGAGGTGCAACCGCCTGATCCCGGAATTCAGGGAATTGACATATTTGAGCTCCAAATTTGAACTGGGTTGGGGCCTATAAATACCCCACCCATTCAGCACTGAAAGCATAGAACACACACTCAAAATCTTGCTGTCTTTCTGTGTTTCTTAGAGCTCAAAACTGCTAGTTCTCCTCTTTCTATTCTTCAAGTTTGAGTTGTAAAGAGAGTAGAGAAAACTTCTGTAAGGGTTGTCTCCCAAGCCCGTCAAAAGGAGTGAATCTGTAAGAGGGTAGTTGGCCTTCGCCTATTGAAGGAAGGCCTCTAGTTGACGTCGGTGACCTCGTCGGTGGAGGAAGCCAAAAGTGGAGTAGGTCAAGATTGACCGAACCACTCTAAATCTCGGTTTGCATTTCCTTTGAGTATTTTACCTTCACTGCAAACTTCTCAATAGCTTACTGCCCTCTGTGATTTTACAAACGAGTTTCAAGGTTTAGACGTAAATCTGCATTTAGACGTAAAACTGTGTTTAGACGTAAATCGGCTTTCCTCGTACAATCATCATATTTCAGTTGACATTTACGTTTTGATTTCAATCATAACTGTTTACTGCCTTCTGCAATCTTACGAATAAGTTTCTAAGTTCAGAATTTTCCGAATCTGCGTTTAGACGTAAATCGGCTTTTCTCGTACGATCATCATATTTCAGTTTACATTTACGTTTTGATTTCAATCATAACTGCTTACTGCCTTCTGCGATCTTGCGAACAAGTTTCTAAGTTCAGAACTTTCTAAATCTGCACTTAGACGTAAATCGTTTTTTTATCGAACGAACGCAGCTTTCGTTTTAATCGCTGAAAAATTTCCGCTGCACTAATTCACCCCCCCCTTCTTAGTGCTCTCGATCCTAACAGACCGATCCACCGGCCCGACGTCCAATCTTCTGACATGTTCCTCCGGCACAACATGATTTTTCCTGCTTTAATTATCTCATCCTGATCGGAGCATCCTACGTCACAACGCAGATTAAAACATAAACACATATCAAGTGGTTTCATTATCAAAATACGAGATTCAACAATCTTCCCCTTTTTGACGATGGCAACTACTTGATGACGGAGTTATCCTTGACTCCCGGAGTTTAAACAAACTCCCCCTATCAATATGTCATATTGATAGAACTTTGAATTTAAATTGAATTCAAGTCATTGCAATATTCATTATGAATACTTGCAACACGTCATCATGAACTGATGCATAAACTTATACATAACATTATACTTCTCCCCCTTTGTCATCAACAAAAAGGAGAAGTCCAACTATTCTTGTGTTTGGAATATAAGTTTAACTCATTGCATGAAAAACATAATATCAAGTTTTATCATCATGCAGTTTTGAAGCTAGAAAATTTAGCAAGTGTTACATCATGCTTAGATCATTCAAGCTATCAAGTTTTAGATATACAAGTTGTACAACATACAAGATAGCAAATTCAAAGATATGCAAGTTGGCATATTTGCTTTTCTTTGCGATAGGTAAGATAGCACTTTTGCTTCTAGAAATATGCAAATTAGCAATCTTTGCTTCTCTTTTGAGATGAGCAATTTCTTGCTTCCTTTGCAAAGTTTGAGCTAGCAATTTTGCTTCCGTTGCAAAGTGCAAGTTAGCATGTTTTGCATCTTGAGATAGGCAAGATAGCACATTTTTGCATTTTCTTGAGATTTCAAGCTAGCAATTCTCGGTGATGTTCAAGATAGCAATTTCTTCTCTTTTGAGAAGTACAATTTTTGCTTTCTTCTTGAATTATGCAAGCTAGCTATCTCCCCCTTTGTCATTGTCAAAAAGAAGGGAAGACCCTTTATGTCAATTTCTAAATCATGACAAAGGTGAGTAATCATTGTTATTTCAAAATTTCATAATTGAGATAAACCTTGAATTCAAATTAAGACAATTTTAATCATCATTTACATCATATGCAATACATCACATACATCATAATAAAAAGCATAAGTATTGCATGTATAATGCCAAATCATCATGTATATAAAATATAACATCATCATTACATGCATGATTCCAAATCATCATTCTATCAGAAAATGATAATTATTGATTTTCACATTATTTCAAAAAAAATCAAAGTGTTGCATGCCTTTTTATCTAAGGGAAAAATCATAGTGTTGTATGCATCATTCCAAAACATTTCAAGCCATGCAAGCCATAAATACAAAGAAATCATGTCATGAAGGATAAAATCATTTGAATACCAAAAGACATGATTCGTATAGTAAAATATTCTTTAAATAAAATATCAAGAAAAATCATAGGAGTACAAAGAAGAGATTTTGTTTTAAAAGAAAATCAAGTAATAAATCTAAGAACTCACAAGGAAAAATCATGATTCATTTAGAAAATCTCCTCTTATGAAAATATCAAGTAGAATAGTAGGAGATCGATTAATGAGAAATTTTGATTCATAATAAAATCTCATGTATCGAATGTCGAGAAATCAAAATGATGATTTATATAAAAAAAATATCACAAGTTATATTCAAGAGAAAAATCATCATTCATTTTCAACTCATTCAATTTGTCAAATCAACATTTCTTAGATACCAAAACATGGTTTCAAATGTTTGACATATAACATGCATAAATTCAAAAATTAAAAAGAGAAGGGAATAATTTAATGGTACAAAGATTTCAACCATCTCATAAACAAATGTAAAACCAAGTCATGAATCTAAAATTCCATAAATCAAAATGATCATCAAAGGTAATCTCATGTTATTCCAAGAAATCAATATCATGATTTTGATGAAACTCATTTCAAATTCAAATCATCAAAATCACTTTCATGGTTCACAAAATTCATAACATAGGTAGATTCATGATTTCATTGATAATATATTTTCCTCCCTTTTTTTTAAGTATTTCAATTTAAGTGATTGATTTCATGTTAGCATGTTTTTTCATTTATGTTGAATAAAAACATGCATCAACGTTTAGGATCAAAAAATGAATTTCGTCTTAAAACCATCAAGATCAATAGATTCTCAAAAATGAATTGTTATGATCAAGAAAATCCGAAAATAAAATTTAACACTTTTATGCATTCGGACAAGGTTTTGCTATAGATTTTCAAGTTCAATCATGAAGATAAAACATGCTCATGATCATGAAAATTTTTGTATCCAAAACACATAATTTCCAACATGTTATTAAGGCATGTAATAATGTAAAATCATCATGGCAATTAAGTGATTTGATCATTGAATCAAGAAAGTCCAAAAAATAATCTTAACAAGTTCATGCATTCAGGCATATTTTTGCCATATTTTTTTAAATACACTCATGAAAATAACACATGCTTATCATCATGTATATCTTAAAATCTCATGCATAAAATTATCAATCAAAATATTTAATATTACATCATTATGTATTTCCTCAAATCAAACATGATTTTATTTAATCAAAATCGAGAAATAACAATGGAAATCAATGTAATACACATTATTACTTCTTAATCACATATAGCATGATATTAAACTTCTTAATATTTTCATTAAGTCATCAAGCATGGTTTTAATCAAAATCGAAAATAATCAAGATACACATTTTTTCTTCATATGATCATTAGATTTAAATCTAACATTTTATTCCATTAACATAAAACATATAATTTTTATTATTATTATCAAATTTACGAGTGTGATCATATTCTTACATTTTCAATTTTTTTTAATATGTAATTTTCAAGAAAAATAATTATTCTAAAAAAGAAAATGCATCATGGAAAACATCAAATAATTTTAAAATAAATTAAGGGGGTTTCGATTACCTCATCGTTGAATGTCGTTAAGGCGTAGTTTGCCACCTCGCATTTCTTGATTTTCTCCTCATCTTCGGAGGAGCTCGATTCATCCCACTTTGTGTTCTTCTTCTTACGTTCAAAGCAAGTAGTTCCGTTTCTTTTGTTCTTCAATTCTCGTTTCATTAATTTTTTAAATTTCTTAGTGAGTAGTTCTTGTTCACCATCACTTGAGCTTATGCTCGAGTGATCTTCAAATGTTCTATGTCCCAAATCCTTCATGTTCTTTGGAAGGTGATTTTGTTCATCATGTTCATCATGTGCATTGTGCACCATTTCATATGTCATCAATGAACCAATTAGTTCTTCAAGTGGTAAGTTGTTTAGGTTTTTAGCTTCTTGTATTGCAGTTACTTTTGAATCTCACTTCTTAGAAAGAGAATACAAAATCTTCTTTATGAGTTCAAAATCCGAAAAACATTTGCCAAGAGCTCTTAAACCATTGACGACATCCGTAAAACGGGTGTACATGTCACCAATGGTTTCGCTTGGCTTCATTTGAAAAAGCTCGAAATCATGCATCAAAAAGTTGATTTTGGACTCTTTCACTTGGCTAGTGCCTTCATGAGTGACCTCAAGAGTTATCCAAATATCAAAAGCCGAATCACACATCGAAACGCGATTAAATTCATTTTTGTCAAGTGCACAAAACAAGGCATTCATAGCCTTTGCATTAAGAGCGAAAGTCTTCTTCTCCAATTCATTCCAATCGATCATTGAAAGAGAAGACTTCGAAAATCCATTTTTGACAAGATTCCAAAGTTCAAAATCCATTGAAATAAGGAAGATCCTCATTCGGGTCTTCCAATAGGTGTAGTCCGTCCCATTGAACATGGGTGGACGTGTAATAGAATGGCCCTCTTGATTTCCAGCGTATGCCATCTCTCTTGGGTTTTAATCCGTTTGAGAGTTAACCCCGCTCTGATACCAATTGTTAGGATCAAAAGCACTAAGAGGGGGGTGGTGAATTAGTGCAGCGGAAAACTTTCAACGATTAAAACTATGTTCGTTCGATAAGAGCGATTTCGGTAGAAAAGCCGATTCGTAAATCACTTTAACTTGTGATCAAGCAAGATGCAGTTAAAGCGAATCTATAAAGGCAGTTTGCAGTTATGATGGAAATCAGAATGTAAGCGCAAACTGAAATATGATGTTCGTACGATAAAACTGATTTACGTCTAAACACCGATTCAAAAAATACTGAACTTTGAAACACGATCGTAAAAGCGCAGAAGGCAGTAAGCTATTGAGGAGGTTTGCAGTAAAGATAATATGCTCAAAGTAAATGCAAACCAGAGAGCACCGTAATTTTAGAGTGGTTCGGTCAATCTTGACCTACATCCACTTCTGGCTTCCTCCACTAACGAGGTCATCGACGTCCACTAGAGGCCTTCCTTCAATAGGCGAAGGCCAACCACCCTTTTACAGTTTCACTCCTTTTGACGGGCTTAGGAGACAACCCTTACAGAATTTTCTCACTCTCTTGAAAGATCAGAACTTGAAAGAAAAGAGGGAGGAGAACTTCTAGACTTTACAACACTTTTGAGCTCTAAAATCACAAGGTAAGATCAAGCTTTCGGTGCCTTTGGGTTGCCCTTTCATTGCTGAAAGGGTGGGGTATTTATAGGCCCCAACCCAATTTGAATTTCGAGCTCAAAACTGTTATCTCCCGGAATTCTGGGGTCTGGCGGTTGCACCGCCTGGCAGAGCTCGAAGACTAAGCCTCTAGGCGGTGCCACCTCTTGTCAGGGGCAGTTGCACCTCCTGCCAGAGCTCGGAGACTGAGCTCAGGCGGTGCCACCGCCTGACTGGGGCGGTTGCACCGCCTAGCCAGAGCTCGGAGACCAAGCTCAGGCGGTTGCACCTCTGTCAGAGGCGGTTGCACCGCCCAACTAGAGCTCGGAGACTGAGCCCTGGGCGGTGCAACCTTTGGCCAAGAAATCTAGGTCTGAATGGGCTGATCCATTCGGCCCAATTTGGGTCTGTCAAGGGCCCAATTGCCCCAAGATTAAGTTAATGGGATCACCTCCCATTTCTAACTTAATCATCGTGCTAACTATGATTTTTCTTAAGACATTTACTGCAACTTGCTCCAGTGCGTCAATCGCTTCTTCCGGCGAGCTTCCAGCGAACTTCCGTCGATCATCCGATGAACCCTCGGTGATGCTCCTACGGACTTCCGGCAAACTCCTGGACTTGCGACGATCCACTTGGCAAGTTCCGACGAGCTTCTTTTGGCAAGCTCCTGGACTTCTCGGATTTGTTCCTATAGAACCTCCGACGACCGTCCGAACTTCCGTCGAACTCTCGAACTCCCACCGTGATCATAGTCTTGACTCCGGCGCAACTCCTACTGCATGTCTTACTTTCATCATAGTTAATCATGCACATGTAAAACAAAACTTCGATCGAGACAATTATTCCTAAGCAATTAACCAAGTTGTCCGGCATGTCATTGGTCTCTCGACGCTTCGTCCGATTCTTCGGTGCATCATCCTCTCCTGCGGCTTATTGCCCAATCGGCCAGTTGACTCCGCAACTCCGATATCCTTGGCACAATACCCGCTCTTCTTGGCCCGATGCCCTAGTCCACTGCCCGAAGCCTTCTGTCGATACGTCGACCAATCCACCGGCCCGACGTCCAAACTTCTGACATGTTTCTCCGGCACAACATGATTTTTCTTGCTTTAATTGTCTCATCCTGATCGGAGCATCCTACGTCACTCAAAACGTAAATTAAAACATAAACACATATCAAGTGGTTTCATCATCAAAATATGAGATTCAACATGATTCGAGTGTTATCATATGTTTCTATTTTAGATGTTATCCTAAAAATTATGATTTTTTTTTTATAAATATCCTATGTATCCTTATAAATACTCATGAGATTTAGGTATTTAAATTCTTACAAATTTATGTGAGTATAAAGAGATTTACACTTAGTAAAAACAAATCAGGGATTTTATAATTGATCTGATATAGCAAAAATTTTAGTTTTCGAACTAAATTACATCTTGCATCTATTTTTAAATATATTCTTGATTATTAATCTATATATATATAATTATTTTTTAAATTTTCGAATCCTTCTCTCCCTCCCCATCAATAATTTTGAATCTCTTTACATTATACGCTATGTCAAGTGATATTATACCGTACATGAAATGTGCTGAAAATACAGTTGAAAAATATTCCATTTCACTAAATTCCATGATACAGAAATGTTGTACAGCGCAACGGTATGCTAACCATAACCATTAAATGTTGTTGGCTTTGTAAGATATATATATATATATACATATATATATATATATATACATATACATATATATATATACATACATATATATATATATATATACATACATATATATATATATACATATATATATATACATACATATATATATATATTTATACATATATAAATATATATATATATATATATATATATATATATATATATATATATATATATATATATATATATATATATATAATTGTCGGTCCTAAGAAGCTTTCCAACCGCTTGGGTTGGTGAAATGCGACTCACCACAAGCCCTACTCTCTTTCTTTTTCCATTGAAAAGCGGTGAAGAAAAAGTACCCTTCGCGTCACCCCAAACTCATCTGAGTCGCGCTGCATGCTCAGTCACGTTGACCTTCATCTCACACGTAACTTCGCAAGCATGACCAATTCAGAACGGATTGAAATTTAATTGTCAGGTTTATGTTTCACAGATCCTATATTTCATTGATGTCCTCCTCATATTGTAATTTGATTACCATATTCATGTTTCGAAGATCCAATTTTTCATTGATATCCTCCTCATATTATTATAATTTATGTTTACCTAATATCATCTTATTTATGTTCCGGTATATATAGAAGAATATACGGCATGGATGATCTGAATTTTAATTTTTTTTATAAATATTTTTATTATATTTTAGATGATATGAGAATGTTTAGATTCAAGAATGATTTTGGAATTATGTGAAGAACCATGATATTAGAATTTTTAATCACGGAAACATTAATTTTATATTGGTATTTTGATTTAAGACTTGTTTTTAGAATTTAATTTTAGGGATTGATTTATGAATACTTCATACCATTTGAGCTTAGGGTTTTTCTGATATTATTATAAATTTAGCACGAATGCATTTTAAAATTACAGATGGCTTTTATATTTGACTATTTAATCATTAAATTATTTTTATTGATATTTTGATTTAAGATTCGTCACTATGAATGAATTTGATGTTATAGGTTTATATTGGTGATTAATGAATATTTCACACAATTTGATATTAGAGACTATAATGAATTTATTAAGAATTCGTTTCTTTAATTTTTACCTTCAAATTGATGGGGATATAAACAGGAATAACCTTTGTATAGGAACAAATACTAGAAGACCAAAATATGCAGCGGAATAAAATGGAAACACAATCAAACAGAACACCAAGATATACGTGGAAAACCTCTTCAATGTGAAGGGTAAAAACCACGGGGCAAACTAGAGATAATCCACTATGAGAATAATGAATATACAAATCTCAATCTCTTGCCCAAAACCCAAGCAACAACCACAAGAGAATAACTGGGATACAAGGATCACATTACTGCCCACAATATCTAAAACCTCCCAAGTAATCACAGCAAGAGCCTACTGTAGATTTGATCTAACCTGAGATGAGAACACTGCTAGATGATTGTGAACAGTCTCTCTGCGTTGTCCTTGTCTTCTTCCCTTTCTTTCTCTTCCTCTTCTGCCTTATTCTCCTTCTTCTCTTTGGAATCTCGTCGCTACAAAGATCTGCCTCGTTGCTGCCTTTTTATAGCTTTAATCTGCCTCTAAAACGCAGCCACCACACCCCCCTAATCTTAATTAGGGTTAGGTTAAGAGGGGGTGTGAGCTGTGGGCTGATAAAGCCCACATGGGCTGAATATGGGCCATCAGCCCAACAACCTCCCCCTTCAGCCCATAAGGGAGGCTGTCCCATGACTCCTCAATGTGAAGCCATACCGACCAACTGTCGGCATATCTCCTGTCTTTCTTTTGTTAAGGTCTTCGTCAACATGTCTGCTCCGTTGTCATCTGTATGAATTTTCTGAAGCTGCAACTGCTTCTCTTCAAATACATTTCGAATCCAGTGGTATCTGACATCTATATGCTTTGACTTGGAATGAAACATTGGGTTCTTACACAAATGGATGGCACTCTGGCTGTCACAATGCATCACATAATTTTCCTGTTTCAGCCCCAATTCTTGTAAGAATTCTTTCATCCATAACATTTCTTTGCATACCTCTGTAGCAATAATATATTCTGCTTCTGTGGTGGAGAGAGCAATACACCTTTGTAACCTGGATTGCCATGACACAGCTCCCCCTGCAAAAGTAAGTACATAACCTGAAGTAGACTTCCTCGTATCTATATCTCTTGCCATATCTGCATCTGTGTAACCTGTTAACGCAGGTGGTCCACCTCCAAAGCTTAAACAAACCTTAGAGCTCCCTCTGAGATATCTAAAAATCCACTTCACTGCTGCCCAGTGCTCTTTGCCTGGATTTGCAAGAAATCTGCTAGTAACACCCACTGCATATGCGATGTCCGGCCTCGTACATACCATTGCATACATTAAACTTCCAACTGCTGAAGCATAAGGAACCTTTTGCATTTTCTCCTTCTCCTCATCACTTGACGGACTCTGTTCTGAGCACAACTTGAAGTGACTTGCAAGAGGAGAACCAACTGGCTTAGCATTGCTCATACTAAATCTTTCCAATACCTTCTCGATGTATTTCTCCTGTGATAACCAAATCTTCTTGTTTTTCCTGTCACGAGAAATCTGCATGCCTAGTATTTGCTTTGCTGGCCCCATGTCCTTCATTGCAAAAGACTCACTCAGTTCCTTCTTCAACCTGTCAATTTTAGACATATCTTTTCCAAGAATAAGTATGTCATCAACATAAAGTAAGAGAATAATAAAATTCTCACCAAACCATTTGATGTACACACAATGATCTGAAGCCGTTCTTTTGTATCCATTTTCTGTCATAAATGAATCAAACTTTCTGTACCACTGTCTTGGAGCTTGCTTTAGCCCATACAAGCTCTTCTTCAACTTGCAGACAAAATTATCTTTACCTTTGACTTTGAAGCCTTCTGGTTGCTCCATATAAATTTCCTCCTCCAAATCACCATGAAGGAAAGCTGTCTTCACATCTAACTGCTCAACCTCCAAGTCCTGGCTAGCAGCAATACCAAGAGCAACACGAATAGAAGACATTTTAACAACAGGAGAAAATATCTCTTCAAAGTCAATACCTTTCTTTTGACCAAAGCCTTTCACAACCAATCTAGCTTTGTACTTTGGTTGAGAACAATATTCTTGAGTCTTCAACCTAAAAACTCACTTGTTCTTCAAGGCCTTCATTCCATTTGGTAGCAGCACCAAATCATAAGTGTGGTTCTTCTGAAGAGCATCCATCTCTTCCTGCATAGCAACTAACCACTTCTCTTTCTGCTCACTCTCAACTGCTTCCTGGTAACTCTCTGGTTCACCTGCATCAGTAAGCATCACATACTCATCTGTAGAGTATCTTCTGGAAGGTTGACGTTGTCTAGAAGATCTTCTCAATTGAGGTTCTGCGGGAACTTGCTCTCCTACTTCTTCTTGCTCAACATGTCCTGCAGGTAAATCAATATCAGGCTCTACACTATTTTCCTGCACATCTCCCCCATCACCCTGATATACTGGAGGAATAACTGGGTCACAATCTGCTAATCCTTCTACAGAAGTCTTGGCTGGTGCCTTCTTCTTCAAATCCTCAAAGGTTTGATCCTCAAAGAAGACCACATCTCTACTCCTGAACACCTTCTGCTTTTCTGGATCCCAAAGCCTGTAACCAAACTGATCATGTGAGTAACCAAGAAAAATACATTCTTTAGACTTACCATCTAGCTTGGACCTCTCATTATCTGGAACATGTGCAAATGCACGACAACCAAACACTCTCAAACGCCTGTAGGAAACATATTTCCCTGACCATACATGCTCTGCAACATCACCATCTAGGGCAGTACATGGTGATAAGTTGATCACATCAACTGCAGTCCTCAAAGCCCCATCCCAAAACCTTTTGGGTAGCTTGGCCTGTGAAAGCATACATCTGATCTTTTCCATGATGGTGCGGTTCATCCTCTCTGCAATTGCATTATGCTGAGGTGTACCAGGAACTGTCATCTCATGTTGGATCCCATGCGACCTGCAATAGTCATTAAACAATCCCATATACTCACCACCATTATCTGATCTTATGCATTTCAATTTCCTTTCTGTCTCCCTTTCAACCCTGGCATGAAACTCTTTGAAGACATTAATAACCTGATCTTTGGTCTTCAAAGCATAAGCCCAAACTTTCCTGGAAAAATCATCTATAAAAGTGACAAAATAAAGTGCACCACTTATACCAAGAACATCAACAGATCCACCAGGAGTTTTTGTCCTCAAAGGACCACATACATCTGTATAAACACGGTCTAAGGCATGCATTTTTCTAGACAAAGCAGCACTAGCAAATGAAACTCTATGTTGTTTACCAGCCAAACAATCAATACAAGGGTTCAGATGTATACCTCTGAGATCTGGTAATACCTCTCTCTTGGAAAGAGCTTGCAGCCCCTTCTCGCTCATGTGTCCCAATCGCCTATGCCACAACTCCATACTGAAGTCTTTCTCTGTAGCATTTAACTGCTCACCATAAGCTTTAGCCTGCAACCTGTACAAAGTATGACATTTCTTTCCATTAGCTATAACAAGAGAACCCTTACTGAGCTTCCATTGCCCTCTGTGAAATCTGCTTTCATACTCTTCATCATCTAGTCTTCCAACTGAAATTAAATTTAGCCTCAAGTCAACCACATGCCTCACATCCTTAAGTACCAACTTACAGCCAAGGTTGGTCTTTAAATGGATATCACCCATGCCAATGATGTCTGCTGTGCCATAGTTGCCCATCTTGAAAACACCAAAGTTTCCAGACCTGTATGTAGCAAAAAACTCCCTCCGTGGTGTAGCATGATAAGATGCACCTGTGTCAATCACCCACTCAAGATCCTGACACACACAAGAAAAAATATCATCAGAAGGAGACAAAATCAAATAATCACCACCCTGCACTGTAGCTGTAGTATTATCCTTTGACTCTGTAGACTCCACTTCTTTTCCCTTTTTCTTGTTCTTCTTAGGTTGCTTACATTGGTTCTTGTAATATCCTTTCTCACCACAGTTATAGCAAACAATATCTTTTCTTGATCTTGACTTGCTCCTACCCATACGTGAACTGCTTCTAGACTTTGACCTTCCTCTGTTCTCTGAGATAAGTGCCTGTGAATCATTCTGAGATGTTGCCGAACTCTTTCTTCTCAACTCCTCATTCAACAAACTGCTTGTTACTTGACTCATAGTGACAATACCATCTGGCGCAGAATTACTAAGGGAAACCACCAGTGTCTCCCAACTTTCTGGTAATGAACTGAGAAGTAACAATGCCTGCAACTCATCATCAAGAGACATTCTCATAGAGGATAACTGGTTAGTAATACTCTGCATTTCATTCAAATGCTCAGCAATAGAAGCACCCTCTCTATATTTTAGGTTCACAAGTTTTCTGATCAAAAAAGCTTTGTTGCCAACTGTTTTTCTTTCATAGAGACTTTCCAATTTTTTCCAAAGAGAATATGCAGAAATTTCAGTAGAAACATGGTGAAATACACTATCATCAAGCCACTGTCTAATAAATCCAATTGTTTTTCGATCTAACCTCTTCCACTCATCATCTATCATAGTTGTAGGTTTTGCACTATCCCCTTGCAAAGTCCATACAAATCTTTGCAATACAAGAGATCTTCCATTCTTGGTTTCCATATCATCCAATTATTTCCATTCAAACTAATCATGCGAGAAATATTACTGGCCTCCATGTTCAAATACAAAAATTAAATCACCAAAACCCCGCTCTGATACCAGTTGATGGGGATATAAACAGGAATAACCTTTGTATAGGAACAAATACTAGAAGACCAAAATACGCAGCGGAATAAAATGGAAACACAATCAAACAGAACACCAAGATATACGTGGAAAACCTCTTCAATGTGAAGGGTAAAAACCACGGGGCAAACTAGAGATAATTCACTATGAGAATAATGAATATACAAATCTCAATCTCTTGCCCAAAACCCAAGCAACAACCACAAGAGAATAACTGGGATACAAGGATCACGTTACTGCCCACAATATCTAAAACCTCCCAAGTAATCACAGCAAGAGCCTACTGTAGATTTGATCTAACTTGAGATGAGAACACTGCTAGATGATTGTGAACAGTCTCTCTGCGTTGTCCTTGTCTTCTTCCCTTTCTTTCTCTTCCTCTTCTGCCTTATTCTCCTTCTTCTCTTTGGAATCTCGTCGCTACAAAGATCTGCCTCGTTGCTGCCTTTTTATAGCTTTAATCTGCCTCTAAAACGCAGCCACCACACCCCCCTAATCTTAATTAGGGTTAGGTTAAGAGGGGGTGTGAGCTGTGGGCTGATAAAGCCCACATGGGCTGAATATGGGCCATCAGCCCAACACAAATATGGAAGAAGAAGAAGAAGAAGAAGAAGAAGAAGAAGAAGAGAAAAGGGGAATAATATTGAGTCGGGTCCAGCACGCGGCTGGCTTAGGCGGGCCAGGTGACGATTTGGACTTAGCTCGAGTCAGCCTCAGGTGCACTCGGTCACAATCACATGGCTATTTTTGTTTTAAATTTTAGTAAATTTAAAACTATCTTCATAATAGTTTTGATAGAAATTTTAAAGAATATCTTCATCAATTAAAATTATAATTTCGCTGCCTTAACTTTTAAATGATAGTGGCATTAACTAAAGAGGGTAAATTTACAAGTTTCATAGGAATATATTTGTTAAATATAAGTTTAGAATAATAAATATAAGAATCACTTCCTTCAGAGGGATACACACGCGACGCTAAAATGAGACCAACTTTATTTTGAGAAAAATAATCCTTATAATACGTTTATGCTGAATAATGGGCCAACGTGGGGCCCAATTATTGTTCGAGGACGGCATATTAACTGTAATGATTTGGAGTTCGACGTAGACTCGTCGGATAAACACTTTCAATTATTCAGATTGATCGGACAATAAATTGGATCCAATCTCAATCCAAACTACTCGTGTGAGCCTTGTGATCGTTTAGGCAATTTATCGATAGCTTCTGTTCCGGGAAGTGTGTCAACAACTCTTATGGTTGGTTGGAACAGAGCCCACCTCGAACTCGGTCCAACATCGAGATTGGGCTCGGAATGATTCCTAAATCGTTCAGTCCGACCCATGATTCGACCGCAACGGTCTAAACTAATTGGATTGCGCTGAATCGAATTCGGCCCTAACTCGAATAATTGCAGTAACTCCTGCCAACTAATTTGCCCAAGTCAAACCCACACCAAGTCTCCGATTTCTCCAGCAAGGCCGTGGGATCTTCCCTACGGACCCCATGCTCGCGAACCAATCCTGTTGAAGTTGTGCTATATGGGTTCATCAAAATTTGATGATGTCTTTAATAGCATCAGGAATCACAATTCCATATTAAAATTGCTGATCTCATCTGTGTTAGGTGATTTATGACTCAATAGTTTGACCAAGATAAGTTGAGTTTGCAAGGAAAATATCATACATGCGATATAGACATGATTTATGTATATTTAGATGATTGATTTATATTTATATACTAGTAGTCTCCTTCCGGGAAGCCCCATCACCTCCTCCCACCACCTCTTCACTTCCTGCGACCTTCTCTGCCAGTCCTCCCATGGCCGGTGGCGCACATTACTGCCTCCCCACCTTCGCCGTTTCCCTTCTGTTCCTCCTCGTCCTTCACCTGCCAACAACCCACTCCCTGTCGTCCGGCAACGTCCCCGTCTTCTTCCCCTCTTTCACCAACGTCGTCAATGGTACTGACGTCGTGCTCCTCAAGGACGCCGGTGTTGGCCAGGGAGCCCTTCAGATCACCCCCGACACCCTCAACCAGATCGGCTACCTAGCCAATAAGTCCGGCCGCGTTCTCCTCCCCATGCCATTCAAGCTATGGGAAGACGTTCCCGCGACGAACGGCACCAACGCCACCACCAGGTATGTGGCTTCCTTCAACACCACCTTCACCATCAACATCTACCGTCCCAACGGCACCATCCCCGGCGAGGGCTTCGCCTTTGTCATCGTGCCGTCCCTTGACGCCCCGCCCCCCGGGAGCGAGGGCCGCTACCTCGGGCTGACCAACGCCAGCCTCGATGGCGACCCCAGCAAC
The DNA here is from genome assembly GCF_036884655.1 of Musa acuminata AAA Group. NCBI lineage: Eukaryota > Viridiplantae > Streptophyta > Magnoliopsida > Zingiberales > Musaceae > Musa > Musa acuminata. The sequence goes on from NC_088332.1 coordinate 24,678,341, forward strand.
CATCTGGTGGCCGTCGAGCTCGACACCGTGAAGGAGTCCTTCGACCCGGACGACAACCATGTCGGCCTCGATGTCAACAGCGTCGTCTCCAACGTCACCGCCAATCTGACCGCGTTCGGCATCGAGATCGCTCCCGTGAACGCCACCAACTACACCGTCTGGGTCGACTACGACGGAGCTGCCCGTCACATACGGGTCTACATGTCGGTCGCCGGCAAGCAGAAGCTATCTCTTCCCGTCTTGAGCGCTCCTCTCGACCTCAGTGATGTCGTGCTCCAGAACTCCTATTTCGGCTTCGCGGCCTCCACCGGAACCACCTACCAGCTCAACTGCGTGTTGGCATGGAATCTGACGGTAGAGAAGCTCTCCGACGACGACGACGGGACTCCAGCATGGAAGCTTGGTGTCATCATCGCCGCACCTGTGGCGTTCGTGGCGTTGATGGTCGGGCTCGTGGTAGGCCTTTATATGAGGAGGAGAAAGGTGAGCGACGACCCGAGCATGCTGGTGGCGGGGACGCTGAAGAGCCTCCCGGGGACGCCGAGGGAGTTCGAGTTTCGAGAGCTGAGGAAGGCGACCAACAACTTCGACGAGAAGATGAAGCTGGGACAGGGGGGGTTCGGGGTGGTGTACAGAGGGGTGTTGCAGGGGGAGAACAAGGAGGTGGCGGTGAAGATGTTCTCCAGGGGCAGCCATGGCCAGGACGACTTCCTGAAGGAGCTCACCATCATTAATCGCCTGCGCCACAAGCATCTCGTCCCTCTCGTCGGTGAGTCTCTTCCTCCTTTCCCTCTTCTTCCCATTTTCCCTGCTTCGTTGTGTTGTCTTTGTCCAATGTTATCTATTCCTCACATCAAATGCAGATATTATCTGCTTTAATTTGTGTTCTTTCATAACTACTTTTTTCTGGTCAATCAATCAAACAATCTATTTCGAGGAGATATCTATCAAACAATTTGATGCTGATGTTGGGGCATCCGCACATGACTGCGTGCACGCAGGATGGTGCCACACCAAAGGGATGCTGCTCCTGGTGTACGACTACATGCCCAACGGCAGCCTGGACCAGCACCTCCATGGCGGCCGCGACCGGCCGCTGCTCAGCTGGGAGCGGCGCTACAATATCATCACCGGCGTCGCCTCCGCCCTCCACTACCTCCACGATGAGTATGACCAGCGGGTGGTGCACCGAGACCTCAAGACCTCGAACGTCATGGTCGATGCCGGCTTCAACGCCCGCCTCGGCGACTTCGGCCTCGCCCGCGCTCTCGACACCGACAAGACCTCCTACGCCGAGATCGAGCTCGGCGGCGTCCCCGGCACGCTGGGCTACATCGCTCCCGAGTGCTTTCACACCGGCAAGGCCACCCGCCAGTCCGACGTCTTCGGCTTCGGCGCCGTCGTCCTCGAGGTCGTCTGCGGCCGCCGGCCCCGCTGCGACGTCCCGGGCGCCCAGTTCCTCGCCGACTGGGTGTGGAAGCTCCACGGCGAGGGCCGCATCCTCGACGCTGTGGACCAGCGCCTCGCTGAGGGCTTCGATCAGGGCGATGCCAAGCGCCTCCTCCTCCTCGGCCTCGCCTGCAGCCACCCCATCCCGGCGGAGCGCCCCAAGACCGATGCCATCGTCCAGATCCTCTCCCCTTCAGTGGCGCCACCGGCGGTGGCGCCGTTCAAGCCGGCGTTCGTGTGGCCGGCGGGGCCGATCGACGAGGACGAGAACGACGACGACGACCATGGCACGTCGAGCAGGTTGAGCAGGACCTCGACGAGCATGAGCCTGAGCATGACGTCGTCCCACTATGCGTCATCATCCGGGGTGACGCCAAAGCGCCTCAGCCGAGAGGGACCCGCAGGAGGGCATCCAATCGCAGAGGTCTGAGCGGTTGACGAAAATATAAAACGACGGCTCGGAAGCTGGATAGAAGCTGCCGGCTCTGACCAGTTCTCTACTACATATTATTCTAGAAAGAAAGGGACGGGTCGATGGGAAGATGAAACCTTGGCATGGAAGCAACACTTAATCGTCGCCCCAGTTGTTGACGTGTTTGTATTATGAGTAACGTTGTTTTTTGTTAGACGAAGACTTGCCATCGCAATTATCATTCTATTCGTTGTGTTTGAGCTTATCCTTCAACTCTTGAAGTCATCCATGTTTGGACATGGCTTGCAAGGGCATCTCGACTGACCAAGTGCTGTGCACATCGCACCACAGTTTTGAATCCTTGACTGAAGAAAGCAGCAGGTGTTGAAACGTTGAACGAGCTACGGGAAGGGCATCATCACGAGCCGGGTTGGGATTGACCGACAAAGGAGATGCTTTGTGTCGGTGATGGTAGTGGAAACGGTGCCCCCACAAGTCACATCGAGAACATTCGGAGTTATAGAAATGAAATAAGAAAGAAGATTAGATTGAGTTTGAAAGAGGAGAATTTTCCTTCAATCTTAATAGATTTATAATATTTTCTCTAGTTTGAGAGGCTATGTGAAAGAGTCCGTTAATCAATCGTATATATATATATGTAAAAAATATATAGTTAATATTTAACAATTTATTTTCGCACAAAGTGAAAGTCGATGGCTATATGTTTCATGCGTGAGTGGAATACTGGATTGGCGTATAGATAAGTGGTTCTGACATTGTCACAATATATTGTAGGAGTAGAGGTAATGTTGATGCAAGTTCCTTGAGGAGATTCATGACCAAATTAAGTTCTGCAACAGTAGTGGCTATGGCACGGTATTCAGCTTCAGTTGTAGAACGTACAATTATCTTTTGCTTCTTAGGACTATCAATCATGGCCTCTTTTGGATAATAAATTATCTCAATTCTATTATTTATTGACCGCAAATGAGATATTTGGACAGGTGAGAGATAAGTATTGTAAGGAGCCAAGTGATGAAAATAATAGAAGATAAGAACAATTATTGAAGAAGCTTTATTGTAGAAGTGAAAAAACTTAAATACATTAACATGTCCCTCTTCTATTTATATTCCTCATATAGTTGGGAAAATCTTATCTTCTATTATGCCTCCGCAAGATGGTGCTCCTATCAAGGATATCAATCTTAGATCGATGCAAAGAATGGTTTACGAGCGAGAGTTGCGAGTAGAGCAAGAGCATATCACTGCTGCTATTGCGATTGCTGTTGCTATGAGGGCACATGCGTTCCTTTCATTCCCCTTAAGTTCGCCCTTCATTCTTCTTAAGTCTGCCAACTATTGGCAGATCAACGAAGACTATCACGGTGAGGAAGATAAAGATTAGCCGTGGAGCCTCTTAGGAATTTGGTTGTAGCGTCGTTGGTCACTAGGCGAAGGCAAGGATGAAACTTTGCTTTTCGTCGAAGGAAAGAGTGAAGCTTCACTTTTTTCACTATTCTGATACCATGATGAAAATAATAAAAGATAAGAATAATTATTGAATAAGCTTTATTGAAGAAGTGAAAAAACTTAAGTACATTAACATGCTTCTCTCCTATTTATACAAATTAAGAGGAAGAATTTTCCTTAACATAATAGAGAATTTTCCTCAACAGAATAGAGAGATTTCCAAATATAGTTGAGAAAATCTTATCTTCTATTACCAAGGACTTAACGGTATTGAGTTTGGTTTGTAGCAGGGCTTCCGTCACATAGTTTTGTTAAATCTCGGATTTTGATGATAAAATCAATTGATGGGTTAATTGATCTAATCCATATTATTGAGTTAAGTGTGCAGGATTAACTACGATAACGAGAAAACACAAAGCAAGAATACCGGAGTCAAGTTCGATGGACGTTTAAGAGTCCGAAGAATCGTCGAAGATGTTGCCGGAACCAACCGAGAAGAAATTGGGAACCTGTCGGAAATTTTGGAAGTTCGCCGAAGAGATCGTCGGAGGTTCACGGAGATCACCGAGAAGGCTCAGCTACTCGTTAAAGTCATCACAAGTTCGGGAGCTTGTTGGGAGTCCATCGGAAGAAGTTCGTCGGAAAGCTCGTCGGAACAAGACTCGACGTTCGTGGTTGAAAACTTGCTTAGGATGTTTTTTTTTTTGTTATGTAGTTCACTTGTAATTAGGATTAGTATTAAGAGATAATCCTATATCCTGGTTAGGGGCCAACTGAGCCCAAAATTAGACTTGGTTTGGGCTAAATTTTAAACCGAAAGGTCTAGCGGTGGCACCGCCCAGCACTGTCAGTGTCTGACACTGACAGGCGGTGGCACCGCCAGCATCGGGAACCCAAAGAGAATTCAAATTTTGGAGCCCAAATTTGAATCCTCTTGAGGCCTATAAATACCCCTCAAATCTCAGCTGAGATTACAACTTTTTGAGAAGCAATTGATTAAGAAAAAGGTCTTAGAAAAGTCTTTGCTAGTCTTGTTTTAAATTTGCTAGTGTTCACCTCCTTCTTTCTTGCTGAAAATCTGTAAGAGAGTGAATCGCTTGTAAAAAGTTGTAAGAGGGGTATTTACCCTTCCCCTTCAAGAGATTTGCTAGTGGAAGGTGGGAGCCTCATCGAAGAGGGGCTTCGCAAGTGGATGTAGGTCATTTGACCGAACCACTGTAAAATCGGCGTGATCTCTGGTTTGTATTTACTTATTGTCATTTATATTACTGCAAACCATTTGCACTTTAATGCTCTACTTCTTTGTCTCCGTCTTACTTATCCCTTCAAGTTAAAACGCAATCGAAACGGTTTCAAACGAAAACGTTGCTTTTATCGTACGAAGTTTCTGAAAGTGTTTAAATCGTCAAAAGTTTATCGCACTTTACCGCTGCACTAATTCACCCCCCCCCTCTTAGTGCCGCTCCGATCCTAACAATTGGTATCAGAGCTAGGCTCACTCTCATATTTGGTTTGATACCCAAGAGAGATGGCTTACTCCGGCATACATGAGGGTCATTCTATCACACGTCCACCCTTGTTTAATGGGTCGGATTATACTTATTGGAAGACTCGTACGAGGATCTTCCTCATTTCTATGGATTTCGAGCTTTGGACTATTGTTGAAAACGGATTTCAAAAATCTTCTCTTCCGATGAGCGAATGGAATGAATCGGAGAAGAAGGTTTTTGCTTTAAATGCAAAGGCTATGAATGCCTTGTTTTGTGCACTAGACAAAAATGAATTTAATCGTGTTTCAATTTGTGATTCGGCTTTTGATATTTGGAGAACTCTTGAGGTTACTCATGAAGGCACTAGCTGAGTGAAAGAGTCCAAAATCAACATCCTTGTGCACTCTTACGAACTTTTCCGAATGAAACCAAGTGAGTCCATCGGAGACATGTACACCCGGTTTACGGATGTCATCAATGGACTCAAAGCTCTTGGTAAAGATTTTACTAACTTTGAACTAGTAACTAAAATATTAAGATCCCTCCCTAAAAGTTGGGATCCAAAAGTTACGGCCATTCAAGAGGCCCAAGACCTTAAAACATTCCCTCTTGAAGAACTCATTGGGTCTCTAATGACCTACGAAATGACATGTCAAGCTCATGACGAGCTCGAGAACCCCCTTCCAAAGAACAGGAAGGATATGACACTCAAATCACAAGAAGACCACTTGAAAGGAACATCAAGTGATAAGGACAGTGACAATGACATTGCACTTTTGACTCAAAAATTTAAAAAATATTTAAGAAAGAACAAATTTAAAAATAATACAAAAAATAAATTCGAACAAAAGAAGGACCAAGTGATTTGCTATGAATGCAAAAAATCGGGACACTACAAGAACGATTGTCCTCAAGCCAAAAAGAGAACATCAAAGAAGAAGGCGCTCAAGGCAACGTGGGATGATTCAAGCGCGTCCGAAGAAGAGGAGTCCAACACCGAGCAAGTTGCTCATTACGCCCTAATGGCCATCGGAGAAGAGGTAACGGATTTAATTAATGCAGATTTACCTTATCATGAATTATTAAATGCTTTCCATGAGTTATTTGATGAATGTAAGACAATTAGTAGAAAATATAAATTGCTAAAAAAGGAGCATGATAGTCTCACTTGTGATATCGATAAATTAAAAACTGAATATCATGATAGTTTAGCTCCATGTATAAAATGCCATGATCTAGAATCTCTCCAAAAGGAGAACTTGCTACTTAAGGACACCTTGAAGAAATTCGAGGTTGGTAGCAAATCTTTGAACATGATCCTTACAAATAAGGGTTACGTTCCTAAAAGAAGTGGAATCGGATTTGTGAGAAGTCCTCACCAAAATCCAACCACTTTCATTAAAGGCCCCGATTTACATGTTCGACACCAAAGCAATTGCAACTTTTGTTACAAATATGGACATAAAACTTATAAATGTTCATTCAAGAAAATTAGTCCGAACAAACTAATTTGGGTTCCTAAAGGAACCATGATCAATTCTATGCAATATTATGAACAAGTTCTTAAGGCACCCAAAAGAAAATGGGTACCTAAAAATAATCCATTCTTGTAGAAACATACATCATCACAAGCTAGGAGCAAGAGATGGTATCTAGATAGTGGATGCTCAAGACATATGACTGGAGATCCATCTCATTTCTCTATGCTCACTAGCAAAGAAGAATGGTACGTCACCTTCGGAGACAACAACCAAGGCAAAATCATTGGCAAGGGAACCATAGGTAACAAATTAAAATTTTCTATTGATGATGTCTTACTAGTTGATAGATTGAAACATAATCTCTTGAGTGTTAGTCGATTATGCGATAAAGGTTATATCGTTAGATTTGAATCAAATGTGTGTATTATTGAAAAACCAAACCATAACATAACTATGATTGCATTAAAACAAAATAATGTCTACACCATCAACCTTGATGAACTAAGTAATGAAATGTGCTTCTCCGCTTTAAATGATGATGCTTGGCTTTGGCATAGGAGACTAGGCCATACAAGCATGAAACTAATATCTAAGATCTCATCTAGAGAATTAGTGCGAGGAATTCCAAATATAAAGTTTATTAAGGACAAAGTATGCGATGCATGTCAACTAGGTAAATAAATAAAAACTAGTTTCAAACCAAAAACTTAAATTAGCACCACTAGACCATTACAATTGATTCATTTGGACTTATTTGGACCAATTGACACGACAAGTCTAGGAGGAAGCAAATATGCATTTGTAATTGTGGATGACTATACTAGATACACTTGGACCTATTTCTTAGCTCACAAAAGTGATTGCTTCAAGTGTTTCTCTAAATTTTGTAAACTCACTCAAAATGAAAAAGGTTTCATGATTTCATCAATTCGGAGTGATCACGGTGGCGAATTTCAAAACCGTGACTTTCAAAATTTTTATGAAGTTAATGGATACAATCATAACTTCTCCACTCTGAGGAATCCTCAACAAAATGGAGTAGTTGAAAGAAAAAATAGAAACCTAAAGAAATGGCAAGAACGATGTTAAATAAACATAGTTTACCCAAGTATTTTTGGGCCGAAGCCGTGAATACAGCTTGCTACATCATGAATAGGGTTCTAATAAGAACGTCCCTATCAAAAACTCCCTATGAATTATGGAATAACAAAAAACTAAATATTTCCTATTTTAAAGTTTTCGGTTGTAAATGCTTTATTTTGAATGAAAGGGATGCCTTAGGAAAATTTGATGCTAAATCCGATGAAGGCATCTTTCTTGGTTACTCTTCCGTTTCTAAGGCTTTTCGGGTTTTTAACAAACGAACCTTAGTAATAGAAGAATTTATTCATGTATTTTTTAATAAAATTTCTGATTTAAAAAAAATGATTTTGATGATGATCTTGGTTTTGATAATTTGAATTTAAATGAACCCCCTCCTCAAAATAGCAACTTGGATGCACCTTCTTCCGAAATTTCCTTACCCAAGGAATGGAAGTATATAGATGCTCATCCAAAGGAGCTAATTATAGGAGATACATCAAAAGGGGTTCAAACTCGTTCCTCTTTCAAGAATTTTTGTGCTAATGCTGCCTTCCTTTCTCAAATCGAACCTAAATGCATTGACGAGGCCATAAAAGATGATTTTTGGGTTATTGCAATGCAAGAGGAATTGAATCAATTTGAGAGGAATAAGGTATGAAAGCTTGCTCCTAGACCTAGTGACCATTTAGTCATTGGTACTAAATGGGTCTTTAGAAACAAGCAAGACGAAAATGATATCGTGGTTAGAAACAAGGTTAGATTAGTGGCCAAAGGTTTCAACCAAGAAGAAGGTATCGATTACGAAGAAACCTTCGCTCCCGTGGCTCGATTAGAAGTCATAAGGATGCTCCTTGCCTATGCTAATAGTAATAATTTTAAACTATTTTAAATGGATGTTAAAAGTACCTTCTTGAATGGTTTTATTTCCGAAGAAGCATATGTCGAACAACCTCCCGGATTTGAAAATTCTTTTCTTCCTAATCATGTATTCAAATTGACTAAAGCTCTCTATGGCTTGAAACAAGCTCCTAGAACTTGGTATGAAAGGCTTAGTTCCTTTCTTATTTTAAATAATTTTACTAAAGGCAAGGTTGATACTACATTGTTTATTAAATATTTTGAAAATAATTTTCTTATTGTGCAAATTTATGTTGACGATATTATTTTTGGCTCTTTGGATGAATCACTATGTGAATCATTTGTCAAATGTATGAGTTATGAATTTGAAATGAGTTTAATGGGTGAATTAACTTTCTTTTTGGGATTACAAATCAAACAACTTAGTGATGGTATATTTCTTAACCAATCTAAATATACATTAGAATTGTTAAAACGATTTAACATGGATAATTCAAAAGCAACAAACACCCCTATGAGTACTACGACTAAGTTAGATATGGATAAAAATAGTAAAAATTTCGATCAAAAAACATATAGGGGAATGATAGGTAGTCTACTCTACCTCACCGCGACTAGACCGGATATTATGTTTAGTGTAGGACTTTGCGCTAGATTTTAATCAAATCCTAAATTATCTCATCTTAAAAGTGTTAAAAGAATATTTAGGTATCTTAAAGGAACTCCAAATCTAGGACTGTGGTATCCAAAATCTGAAAAATTCGATTTAATAGCTTATGCAGATGCCGATTTTGGCAGATGCAGGATAGATAGAAAAAGTACATCCGGAACATGCCAATTTTTAGGACATGCACTTGTTTCTTGGACTTCCAAGAAACAAAATTCAGTTGCACTATCTACGGTAGAAGTCGAATACATTGCTGCAAGTGCATGCTGTGTGTTGGGAAATCATTGGGGGGCGACATCATATGCGCAGCGGAAGAACAAGAAAATAAAATCCTCGATTCCCAAAAAGATGTTCGTCGTCGTGCGAAGATTGGTGCGCAAAAAATCCGCAAAACACAAAACTGCGTATAGAGATTGTGTTACCTAGGGAGATCGTATATCCCTGTTTCCTTGCAGATCCTTAGGAGAGGGTGAAGGAGGTCAAGCGTCCTCCTCTCTAGCGGTGATCCACACAGTAGGGTTACGACGATGCTCCTCAAAACTCCAGGCCTACTCTGAGGTGGAGAGGGAGAGGAGAATAGGAAAGGCAAGCAAAGACTCTAGCCTATGAGGCTGTGAATCCCTCCTATTTATAGAGATCCCGTGTCAAACCCTAATGGGTCCTTCCCTAGTGGGTATTGGATCTACATCCAATAAGACAAGGGCTCCGTCGGATATCTCATATCCGAACCTCTACTCATCGCAATGCCTACCATATGTGTGTGACCCTCTAGGCCCAATATCGAGCTGGCCGTGAGTCATACCTGTCAGAACTCCTTCTAACTTAGTGAATTATTATCTCTGTAATAATTCACTCGACTCATCGACTACGGACGTACTAGGCCACTACGCCGTAGTCCCCAGACGATACAGGGGAATCCAATCCATTGGACCTGTCTGTCCTCAGTTACCATGTACCTATAATCCCTCATCCATCTAATATCCCAGAGACCGTATATCGAGCATGGTGTTATCAGACCCATACGGTTTATACTCGAGTCTCGCTCTAATCGGATTCTCCCGGAGAACTCTTTCTCTCTCAACCCGAATGACCCTAGCCAGGGATTTGTCTGAGCAAGAACACATGGGATATTCCTCTCATGACGCCGAGAGTGGATGATCCTCTGTCGACACTCAATAGCCCTCGTAAGGTCGACTACCACTCCCAATGACCAGCTGTACTAGATCTGGGAACAGCCAAACCTATAAGTCTGGTATCAAAGAGTGGAGCACTCATACGGGACATCCTTGGTGTCTCAAGTCTAAGGACCAGATACACCACTAGGACTACGGAATCGCTGTCTGACAATAAGGCATCATCAACCATCCAGCATTCCGTAAGCGGATCAATCAGTGAACTCATTCTCCAATGAGCACATGTACTGTATCCCTAGTGTCCCTACACGAGCAGCTATGAGACCAGCTGCATCCATTATATGGACGGGTATACAGCACACCAGTATATCCGGTTATCACGATGTCCTTCTCGAGTAACCTATGACCGGGATTATTTAGGATATGTGTTTAAAGGTGAATCGATCTCATTATCGTGATCTCATCATGATCCGATTCCCATTGCACAAATCCAAGGACATCACAATATATATATGCACATATGCAATTGTTATAAAGTGATATACGCCAAAATATAATAAGCAAAAAGATTATGTATCAAGTCACACGTGCCATCACTCACGTGATTGGCTTGCTGGGCACCTATGACTAGCAATCTCCCACTTGACCTAAAGCCAATCACCTATGTGTCTGATCCCCATCAGACTCCTGTGACGCTCATAGACAAAATGAGACAACGGCTTTGTCAGTGGATCTACAATGTTATCTTCGGATGAAACTCTTTCCACTGCTACATATCCTCGGGTTACGATCTCTCTGATAAGTTGGAACCTCCTCAGAACACTTCTGATGAGACCCGGGTTCCCTTATTTGAGTAATCGCCCCGTTATTATCGCAATATAAGGAAGTCGACTTGTCGCTATCTGTATCGACTCCCAAATCTGTGATGAACTTCTTCACCCAGACTCCCTCCTTTGCTGCATCCGATGTAGCAATGTACTCTGCCTCTGTGGTCGAGTCAACAGTGGTATCTTGCTTGGAACTCTTCCAGCACACTGCTCCTCCATTCAAGGTGTACACATACCCTGAATTCGACTTGCTATCATCGACATCAGACTGAAAACTTGAGTCAGTGAAGCCTTCAACCTTAAGGCTATTACCTCCATATACAAGTAAAAGATCCTTAGTCCTTCTCAAGTACTTAAGGATACACTTTACTGCTTTCCAGTGCTCCAAGCCTGGATCCGCCTGATACCTGCTCGTGACACTCAGAGCATGCGCTATATCAGGCCAAGTACATAGCATGGCATACATGATAGACCCTATTGCTGAGGGATAAGGTATCATATTCATGTTTGCCCTTTCTTCTGGAGTTTTCCATGTCAAACCTTTTGACAATGGTTTCTATGTACCTGGACTGGGACAAGCCAAGCATCCTCTTGGATCTATCTCTATAGATTCTAATCCCCAAGATATAAGATGCTTCCCCTAAGTCCTTTATGGAGAAGTGTCTAGATAACCAAGTCTTTACTGTGGATAGCATTCCTACGTCATTCCCAATGATGAGGATGTCATCCACATATAACACCAAAAAGGTGATAGTACTCCCACTTACCTTCCTGTACACACAAGGCTCATCTTCGTTCTTAACGAAGTCATAAGATCTGATTGACTCATCAAATCTTATGTTCCAACTTCGGGAAGCTTGCTTTAGTCCATAAATGGATTTAAGCAACCTACACACCTTATCTAGGCAGTTCTTGGACACGAATCCCTTAGGTTGCATCATATACACCTCCTCCTCGAGGTTCCCATTGAGGAATGCGGTTTTCACATCCATCTGCCAGATCTCATAATCATAGTGTGCTGCAATAGCCAATAGAATTCTGATGGATTTTAGCATTGCTACGGGTGAGAAGGTTTCGTCGTAGTCAACACCTTGTCTTTGACGATACCCTTTAGCCACTAGCCTTGCTTTATAGGTCTCTACCTTTCCATCTACTCCGATCTTTTTCTTAAAGATCCATTTGCAACCGATGGGTACAATACCTTCGGGCGCATCAACTAGGTTCCAAACCTTATTGGAGTACATAGAATCCATCTCAGAATTCATGGCTTCTTACCACTTCCCGGAGTCTATACTCATAATAGCCTCCTCGTAGGTCTGAGGATCAATATCCTCAGCATCCTCTCCTCTAATATGTCCCACATATCTCTCAGGAGGATGAGATACTCTATCAGACCTTCGTAAAGTTGAAACTTGTGTATTAGGTACCTGAACAGACTCGGACTGTAGAGTGGTGCTTGAGCTTGGTTCTCCAACCTCGCTCAACTCTATCATTCTCCCACTGTCTCTGCCAAGAATGTGTTCCTTCTCAAGGAACACTATTCTCTTAGCTACAAAGACCTTTTAGTCCTCAAGATGATAGAAATAATACCCACAAGTTTCCTTGGGGTGTCCCACAAATTTGCATCGCTTTGTCCTTGATTCTAACTTATCGAGGTTGTGTCTTTTAACATGGGCAGGGCAGCCCCAAATCTTAACAATCTTAAGATCAGGCTTCTTCCCTTTCCATATCTCATATGGTGTAGACACTACCGACTTAGTTGGAACTCTGTTCAGTAGGTAAGCTGTGGTCTCTAGGGCATATCCCTAGAAGTAGGTCAGCGAAACTCATCATGGACCGTACCATATCTAATAACGTATGATTTCTCCTTTCAAAGACACCATTGAGCTGAGGTGTATAAGGAGGTGTCCATTGGGATAATATCCCATGGTCCTTGAGGAATTGAGTAAACTCTGTACTTAAGTATTCACCTCCTCGATCTGATCGAAGAGTTTTGATACTCTTTCCAGTCTGGTTCTCCACCTCATTCTTATACTCTCTGAATTTCTCAAAGGCCTCGGACTTGTACTTCATTAAGTACACATATCCATACCTTGAGAAATCATCAGTAAATATAATGAAGTAGGAGTAACTTCCAATGGCATGAGTTGACATGGGTCCACATACATCACTATGTATGAGTTCCAACAACTCAGTGGCTCTCTCTCCAGTTCCACTAAATGGAGAGTTGGTCAATTTTCCACGAATGCAAGGCTCACAAGTTGCATAAGACACATAGTCGAATGGATCTAGATATCCATCATTTAGTAACTTTTGAATCCTTCTTTCATGGATATGACCTAGCCTACAATGCCACAGGTATGCACTGTTCACTTCATCTCGTTTCCTCTTAGACACATTTACATTCATGATATGTGGAGTAGTGTCTAACATAAATAAACCATTATGCAATGTTCCTTTCGTGATGATCTTATCATCTAATAATATGGAACAACCATTGTTCTCAAAAACAAATTTATATCCACTAACTGTTAAACATGAAATGAAGATAATGTTTTTGATAATAGAAGGAACAAAATAACATGCATCTAATGCAATAAAAGCTCCACTAGGCAGATGTAGGGCGACCTCGCCAACAGCTAATACAGCAACTTTTGCTCCATTACCCATCTTGAGGTCCATCTCGCCTCTCTCAAGTCTCCTAGGCCTTGCCAGAACCTGCAACGAATTGCATATATGATAAGCACTACCGGTATCCAATACCCATGTGTTATCATAAGATTATGACAAATGGAGACTGATCATGAATGTACCTGAAGCTTCATCAAGCTTTTGTTTCGCCCTTTCTGCAAGGTACTCTTTGCAGTTTCTCTTCCAGTGCCCATCTTTACCACAGTGGAAGCACTGGCCTTTGTCCTTTGTTGGGTCTTTCTTAGCAACCTTTGCTTTACCTTGTTTGCCCTTGCCCTTTCCCTTCTTAAGGGACCTTTCTGTTTTCCTTTTCTTTCTGGTCTCACCAGTGTAGAGAACTGACTTCTCTTTCTTAATAGTACTCTCTGCCTCCCTCAATATATTGAGGAGCTCGGAGAGTCACCTCAAACTTGTTTATATTAAAATTCATTATGAACTGTGAAAAGGAATCTGGTAGAGACTGAAGCACAATGTCCACACACAAGTTATCCTCTAGGACCATTCCTAGACCTGTGAGTTTCTCTATCCACTCAATCATCTTTAGGACATGGTTCTGAACCGGTGTCCCCTCAGTCATCCTAGCGCGGAAAAGGCTCTTGGATATCTCATATCGTTGAGTCATTCCCTGTTCCTCAAACAATTTGCGGACATGTAGGAGAATGGATCTGGCATCCATCTTTTCATGTTGTCTCTGTAACTCAGGAGTCATATAGCCCAACATATAGCACTGAGCAAGAGTGGAGTCATCAATGTACTTCATGTAGCGAGCGATCTCATCCTCGTTTGCCCCTTCTTCGGGCGTAGGCATCACTGTATCAAGGACGTACACGATTTTCTCCGCTGTGAGAACAATTCTCAAGTTACGGAGCCAATCCGTATAATTTGGACCAGTGAGGCGGTTGACATCAAGTATGCCACGTAAGGGATTTGAAAGCGACATTTTCTGAAAATAAAAATGTAGCAGAAATGAATAACATGCAGATTTTGCAAGAAATAAACTATCAAGATATGGACTTCTATCTTAATATGCTCCCACTATTTTACTAACGAGTCACGCGACACCCTCAGCACGTGAAACGGAAGTCTCCGGCAGACTTCTAGTGGGGATCAGGATCCAATCAGCGTCTTAGTGTAACCTCGAGGGACTCGACCAATCACACTAAGCCTAAAAGGTAGGCAACTCTTGCCGATCGCAACTCCTTGTGATTCCCGTCCTGTTCGACCTCCGAATCACCATGGCCTCGAGGGACTCGACCAACCATGATGCTCGGTTGAGTCAACACCTTCGTTACAAGATGAGTCTGATTTGATGATATACCCTCGAGGGACTCGACCAAGCATACCATGCCCTCAGGTCACCGGTGACATCTCTATGTCGTAAGCAAGATAGCGAATCGCGATATAGGTGAGTCTCGAGGGACTCGACCAACTCAACCTACACCGGGAATCGGTTCCTACTCATAACGATGGAAGGCCACGTGGGTCAATCTAATTGCCTCACGTTTACCGACTTAATATTATCGAGAGATGTTTCTAAGATTTGGTCTCCTAATATGACATGTCACACATATACATATTTAATATATATCTACATCGCATGCAAATATATATACATATCTAGTATGTGTATAAGCAATCACACCAGATGATCATGGACCACAACCTAATATGATTAGGCCCGAGCTAGTAGGCCTAATCACTCACATCAAGATCTATGTGTGCAACGGTGCATCTCCATGCCCTGTGATCGTCCATCTCGTCCTCGTCAGTTTCGTCGACATCTTGATGCATCTCCATGCATCACGATCGTCCGTCTCGTGGGTCCCGCTATCGCATCCACACTCCCGCTGCGCCTCCTCGTGTGATTACAACTTAATCATAGGCACGCAGGCCCGACAATAAACGAGAAATATAATGGAGGTTCGCAGACCTCAATAACAATAATCACAAGTATACACATCACACGGTCCATGATCATCCGTCCACACATCATATATCACATGTATAAATAATCATCATCATGTAGGACTACTAGATAATAATAAAAATAATAATTAACTAAACCTTTTAATTAATTAATATTTTCTGAAATCAGGGACATGTAGGGAATTTCTCAATTCCTAAGGGTATTTTCGTAATTTGGACAAAAACAGAAACTGGAATTTCTCAAATTCTGAGGGGCAAAACTGTCTTTTTCAGAAAACCCTAATGCCCTTTCCCCTTTTCGCTGCTGCCGCCGCCGCCACCCTGCCGGCGGCGGCCTGTGCGGCGGGGCGAGGGCACTGCCCTCGCCTGCAGGCGGCACGCCCGCTGGCGGCGATGCCGCTGCGGGTGGGCTCCCCTTTCGGGCGCCGCTGCCTCCGCAGGCGGTGCTGTCCCGCCGGGCGGCCGCCCCTGTGGGGGGGTTTCGCCCGCGGGAGCAGCGGCGGCAGGCGTCGCGCATCGCTGCCCTGCGGCGGCAGGCGCCGCTTCCTTTCGGCGGCAGGCGCCGCTGCCCTGCGGCGCCTCTGCCCGTGGGTTGCCAGCCCCGCCGGCAGCAAGCCTGCTGCAAGCAGGCCGCCGGCCGGCTGCTGCAGGCACAGCGCTTGCGCATGCGCCGGCGCTGTGCTGCCTGGCTGCGGCTGCGGCTGCGGCTGCCGCTGCAGGTGGCTGCAGGCATGCAGATCGAGGGCAGCAACTGTTGCTGCCCTTCCTCTCTTTTGCGTCAACGATTTTGACGTCAAAATTCTTCCTAAACACAATACACGCAGTTCAAAACCAATCATTCGCACGAACAACCTGGCTCTGATACCACTGTTGGGAAATCATTGGGGGGCGACATCATATGCGCAGCGGAAGAACAAGAAAACAAAATCCCCGATTCCCAAAAAGATGTTCGTCGTCGTGCGAAGATTGGTGCGCAAAAAATCCGCAAAACACAAAACTGCATATAGAGATTGTGTTACCTAGGGAGATCGTATATCCCTGTTTCCTTGCAGATCCTTAGGAGAGGGTGAAGGAGGTCAAGCGTCCTCCTCTCTAGCGGTGATCCACACAGCAGGGTTGCGACGACGCTCCTCAAAACTCCAGGCCTGAGGTGGAGAGGGAGAGGAGAATAGGAAAGGCAAGCAAAGACTCTAGCCTCTGAGGCTGTGAATCCCTCCTATTTATAGAGATCCCGTGTCAAACCCTAATGGGTCCTTCCCTAGTGGGTATTGGATCTGCATCCAATAAGACAAGGGCTCCGTCGGATATCTCATATCCGAACCTCTACTCATCGCAATGCCTACCATATGTGTGTGACCCTCTAGGCCCAATATCGAGCTGGCCGTGAGTCATACCTATCAGAACTCCTTCTAACTTAGTAAATTATTATCTCTGTAATAATTTACTCGACTCATCGACTACGGACGTACTAGGCCACTACGCCGTAGTCCCCAGACGATACAGGGGAATCCAATCCATTGGACCTGTCTGTCCTCAGTTACCATGTACCTATAATCCTTCATCCATCTAATATCCCAGAGACCGTATATCGAGCATGGTGTTGTCAGACCCATACGGTTTCTACTCGAGTCTCGCTCTAATCGGATTCTCCCGGAGAACTCTTTCTCTCTCAACCCGAATGACCCTGGCCAGGGATTTGTTTGAGCAAGAACACATGGGATATTCCTCTCATGACGCCGAGAGTGGATGATCCTCTGTCGACACTCAATAGCCCTCGTAAGGTCGACTACCACTCCCAATGACCAGTTGTACTAGATCTGGGAACAGCCAAACCTATAAGTCTGGTATCAAAGAGTGGAGCACTCATACAGGACATCCTTGGTGTCTCAAGTCTAAGGACCAGATACACCACTAGGACTACGGAATCGCTGTCTGACAATAAGGCATCATCAACCATCCAGCATTCCGTAAGCGGATCAATCAGTGAACTCATTCTTCAATGAGCACATGTACTGTATCCCTAGTGTCCCTACACGAGCAGCTATGAGACCAGCTGCATCCATCATATGGACGGGTATACAGCACACCAGTCTATCCGGTTATCACGATGTCCTTCTCGAGTAACCTATGACCGGGATTATTTAGGATATGTGTTTAAAGGTGAATCGATCTCATTATCGTGATCTCATCATGATCCGATTCTCATTGCACAAATCCAAGGACATCACAATATATATATATATGCACATATGCAATTGTTATAAAGTGATATACGCCAAAATATAATAAGCAAAAAGATTATGTATCAAGTCATACGTGCCATCACTCACGTGATTGGCTTGCTGGGCACCTATGACTAGCACTGTGCATAAGTTGTTTGGATGAAAAATACATTAGAAGACTATGGAATTCACTTTAAAAACATTCCCATAAAATGTGATAATACTAGTGTCATATGTCTTACTAAAAATCCAATTCAGCACTCTAGAACTAAGCACATCGACATTAGGCATCATTTCATACGCGATCATGTCCTTAACAATGATGTTGTTCTAGAATTCATTGACACAAAGTATCAATTAACAGATATATTTACAAAAACTTTGAATGAAGACCAATTTGAATTCATTAGAAGGGAATTAGGTATGTTAAATGGTCCCTAAGAATAAACTTGTTTGAATGGATTTTCCGTAAAGTTTTTCATCCTCTCTCCGTTCCTCGGTGAATCTAATCCTTCTCTTTCGATTCTAAATGACATGTTAAATTATCTTATCCTACCTTGAGTCAAACACCGCTCCCATCTGATCAAGATTAATGATTTTATGATATTTTGTGAATCTCGAAATTGATTTTGATGGCTTGATTATGAGTTTCAAGTTGACAATTTGAATTTGAATGAGTTTGTATTCGAATTATGATCTTGACTTATTGGAGTTACTACTTAAATTTTTTTAATCACAATCTCTTCCTTGTACACCTACAATTTTTGTTAGAAAGAAGAGATTTGATAAAATGGATGATTGTTGAATTTTCCTTTATGATGAACTCTGCGTAAATATTTTAGCATACTTAATTTTGGATGATAAAATTTTTGTATGATCAATGTTATAATCACAAATTATGTGCTTCAAGTCTCATTCCCTTTTTGTTGATGACAAAGGGGGAGAAAAGTGATGACTTGTACCATTTTGATAGCATGACTTATATAAATTACAAAAACTTGTATGAATGTCTTATATGCCTCGCAAAATGCCTTGCAAAATCCTTGAGAATATCACAAGATTGATTGATCATATTGAAAGTATGCCTTACATCTATATCATGAAATTTATGTTGAAAATCTTTATCTCCTGTTGTAGTAAAAATCGTCCCATATCATTTGACTTGTGATTTTCATCGAAGTTTCGTATTTACTATTGCTTAATGAGAATAACGATAAGTTCTACGGTTAGAACTTATTGGTTTATGCTTGAATTCAATGGATGAAATTCAAGTGTTTTCATCTTCTCATAATATGGCATATAGATAGGGGGAGTTATGTTTAACTCCGTCATCAATTGATTGTCATCATCAAAAAGGGGGAGATTGTTGAATCTCGGATTTTGATGATAAAATCAATTGATGGGTTAATTGATCTAATCCATATTATTGAGTTAAGTGTGCAGGATTAACTACGATAACCAGAAAACACAAAGCAAGAATACCGGAGTCAAGTTCGATGGACGTTTAAGAGTCCGAAGAATCGTCGGAGATGCTGCCGGAACCAACCGAGAAGAAATCGAGAACCTGTCGAAATTTTCGGAAGTTCGCCGAAGAGATCGTCGGAGGTTCACGGAGATCACCGAGAAGGCTCAGCTACTCGTTAAAGTCATCACAAGTTCGGGAGCTTACTGGGAGTCCGTCAGAAGAAGTTCGTCGGAAAGCTCGCCGGAACAAGACTCGACGTTCACAGTTGAAAACTTGCTTAGGATGTTTTTTTTTTTTGTTATGTAGTTCACTTGTAATTAGGATTAGGATTAAGAGATAATCCTATATCCTGGTTAGGGGCCAATTGGGCCCAAAATTAGACTTGGTTTGGGCTAAATTTGAAGCCCAACAAGTGAACCGAAAGGTCTGGCGGTGGCACCGCCCAGCACTATCAGTGTCTGACACTGACAGGCGGTGGCACCGCCACTGACAGGCGGTGGCACCGCCAGCATCGGGAACCCAAAGATAATTCAAATTTTGGAGCCCAAATTTGAATCCTCTTGAGGCCTATAAATACCCCTCAAATCTCAACAGAGATTACAACTTTTTGAGAAGCAATTGATTGAGAGAAAGGTCTTAGAAAAGTCTTTGCTAGTCTTGTTTTCAATTTGCTAGTGTTCACCTCCTTCTTTCTTGCTGAAAATCTGTAAGAGAGTGAACCGCTTGTAAAAAGTTGTAAGAGGGGTATTTACCCTTCCCCTTCAAGAGATTTGCTAGTGGAAGGTGGGAGCCTCATCGAAGAGGGGCCTTGCAAGTGGATGTAGGTCATTTGACCGAACCACTGTAAAATCGACGTGATCTCTGGTTTGCATTTACTTATTGTCATTTATATTACTGCAAACCATTTGCACTTTAATGCTCTACTTCTTTGTCTCCGTCTTACTTATCCCTTCAAGTTAAAACGCAATTGAAACTGTTTCAAACGAAAACGTTGCTTTTATCGTACGAAGTTTCCGAAAGTGTTTAAATTGTCAAAAGTTTATCGCACTTTACCGCTACACTAATTCACCCCCCCCCCCCCCCCCCTCTTAGTGCTGCTCCGATCCTAACAAGTTTGAGCGACTCGCCAATAGACAGAGGTATTGTAACTGTCTTTGCATCTTGCATGTTCGTTTTAGATAATAGATCTTGAATATACTTTCGTTGTGATAGGAAGAGCCCGAAAGATGTGTACGTTGCTTCCACTCCCAAAAAATAACTTAAGGTTCCTAGATTTTTAAGGAAGAATCGATCTGCTAAATGCTTGAGGAATACCTTGATTTTCATAGGATTGTTGCCTATGACAATAATATCATCCACATATACCAGAGTAATAATCCCACAACCATTGTTGTTGTTGCCACCCTTCCTCCGCTACATCTTCCTTCCCTTTCGAAAATCTCTAGGGAGAACGATGACAAGGACCAAATAGATCCTCTTCTGCTCCTTCTCGGCTCCCATGAAGGGGACGGGAGCGTGAAGCGGTTCCGCGGCCGTGGGGGAACTTCGCCACGGAGATCAGTGACCCCTAGCGCCGTGTTTGGGTGTGGCTCGACACGTTCAGCACCGCCGAGGAGGTCGTAAAGGTGTATGACTCTACCGTCATCCAGCTCCGCGGGCCCAATGCCACCACTAACTTTTTTCGGCCCACTACTGTCGTCGCCCCACAACCCAAGAAGAACTGCTCCGACAACAACCTCACCTCCAACTCAGATGCATGCGACTCCAGTGACGAGTCGCGCAACCTCTCCTCCCCGACGTCTGTCCTCTACCGATTTGTTGCTAGCCGACGGACTTCAAGCCACCGCAGTCGCCCATCCAAACTCCCCTTCTGACCCTTCTTTTTCTTTCGTCGGCCTCCTCGATTTCACCCATGGCCACGTAGAAATCCATTGGTAGAAAACTATTACCGATTGACCGCTCTGATACCATGATATAAATAAAATACGAACAAGAAGAATTTTCCTCTGACAGAGGAGGATTTTCCTCACCAAAAGCTTGTGTGGCCGGCTGGTTCACCAAATGCATTCGTGCTTGCTTTTTTAATCATGCTGGGAAATATTGCCGATAACATTTCCCAGACATCAGAGGACACACGTACAAGGTTTTTGTATGTCCAATGCTCCATTTAGGTCGGCAGAGTATGTTGGAAGCCTTCCGGTGCGAACGCCTTTCCGAGTCCCACCCAGTTGGGTCCTCTTCCTCTGATTCTTCTTCCCGCTGTCAACGCATTTTTAGGGTCGGTGCCAAGAAAGAATGTGTCGGAGGGAGTGTAGCTTTCTTTCTACGGTATACCTTTCATTTTAAGCTGGAATAGATTCTCTTTGGTTGCATCAAGTAATACCGAGGAAGCTTCCACTGATATAATTTCTTCTACCAACTAATCTACGTCACCGAGTAGGCATACAATACAATAGAATGTGATGGTTCACATAATATTTTCGTGGTCAAATGTGAGAGGCACCTCAATCCATGATTGTACAGCATACGGTATCCTCGAGCAGTCAAGTGTAAAAGAGAAATAAGACTGCAGCTACGAGTAGTAATTAAGGCTTCGGGCTTCAGGCCTGGTGTTGCTACTTGGTCGAGCCCGCAGACCTTCGGGGGTTGGAATCTATGGAGTCGGAGTGCAGATATATGTGATGACATGAATGGAAGGAATGGTTGGAACGACTTGTTGATGATGTTCGTTATCTGCTGGAAATCAGTAGATGCATGAAAATCAGTTGACAAAGGAAATCAGTAGATGCATGAAAATATTGTTGTTGTCGTCATCTGCTGGTGAGGACGGCTTATTAATATGCGTGATTGATGATGTTCGTTATATATTTTCTGATAAAGAAGTCGGCACAGATGGACACGGCCACGTCTCACACGTGTGCACCATGTGCTTCTCATCCCACGTCTCTGTGCTCCACACGTGTGATAACGAGTGTTGAGCACGTGAAGACTAATAGGGACATAAAATAAAACAATAAATTCGATACATGAGGTATTTGTCAATATAAAATTAATTTTACCTTCAAATTTAGATAAATTATTTGTAAGAGTATTATAACCTTCGGATATCAAAAATAATTTTAATTAATTTTTTTTCTTTCATTCGAGTAATACAAATATGTTATATATTAGTCGTTTATCACTACCTCGATCAAATTTAAGCGAGATCATAATTGTTCTTTAGCTCATCGTAAAGTAAGCTGAATCTTTAGTTTAATTTTTGGTTTTTGCTAGGAAAGTTGGATCATGATTCAAAGAGGAAAGTGATTAACTAAAAACTAGTGCGAGATCATCAGAATTCTAATTGTTTGTAAACTCTAATTGATCCAGAAAATTATTAATGGTTTATATTTTAATTATGTTAGAATTAATACTATTCATAGAGCAATTGCTTCAATGTTAAGCCTTTTTTTTTTTTCACTTGTATATCTGAAGATAAGTTTTTAATAGTTGGTGCAAGATATAATTTGACGGAGCTTTTATCAAACACTCTCCTATTATGCTCGTGTGACATGTCTAGAAGATAATGACACGCTCATGTCATATTATCCAATTGGCGCATGTCATATAAGTGTTGGTGGGGCTCAACGTTCGACTCCCAATTGATCTATCCATATCATTTGCCTAAAAAGAAATTGCATAAGATTTGTCCATGCGGTGCAGTGTCTATGGGGGGGGGGGGGGGGGAGATGGGGATATCTTGATCATTTGTTTACATTAAAAAAAAATATAGGAGATAGTCTTCATCTAATTAATTATCTAAAAAGAATAATTTAAATTTTTTTATTTTGGACAAAGGCAACACACAAGAGATATATTTTGGCTTGATCGACTTTTTGATTTAGGTTAATATATTTTAAAAATATTAAACTCTTCATATATTTTTTTAGTATTGGATGAATGCATCATCTATAAAAAGATATGCTTTTGATGCGTCGAATGCTAAGAATACTTTTTGTCGTAAACGAAGCGTATCACCAAAAAAACAAAAAACAAAAAACAAAAAAAACCTTTGGTCCTACTCCAAAAAGACCCATAGTGAATATTATTTAATAAGATTCATCACTAACTAAGTCTTCACTAGTGTAATCTCTCTAAACTGCATCAAGTTATCTAATTTGGAATAGATCCAATACGATTTTGTCTTTTCCATATGGATCAAAAGAGGTGCATATAGAGGAGTCACCTTTTACCTCTTTTACATAACTTGAGATTTTATAGTTTTGGGACCAATGTGAGATTAGATATGAAGATTATGGACCCTTTCACATTGGCATTGGCATTGGCTTTTTATATGAAGATTATACTCGTGCACATGTTCGTGGATACAAGTTTAAATTTGGTATTCTGAATTCTCCAAAGAAACAAACCCAAGAATCCCTCTCACTACTGCGACTACTATAATCATCCTATTGTTCTTCACAAGATTAGGCTAATATGACAATAGGAGAAATTGTCAACAAGTACACCTGCTGACAGTGACAGGGAACAGGTTTGGAACTTGTCAAACAAAGCAACATAATTCGATTGCAATTTTTATTTATTTATTTCTGAATGGATAGACTGTACTGTACTGTACTCTTCTTGTGTTTGTTCTCCTCCTTCGACAATGGGGACCTTCAGAAGGATAAGAGCTGGCGATGGCAACACGCATCAACATTCTCTCTCTGTCGACTTCCATGTCCCAGTGACAAGTACACCAAAATCGTCATTCTGTCTCTCAAATTATGGAGAGAGAGAGCTTCAGAAAACAAGCACCAATGATTGGTCCAATCCAACCACTACCACTGTTTTAATTTGATGTTTTATGGGATGACCTACCAGTTTTGTTGATGCAAGATACGATCTCTAAACACTGCACTTTTGTTTTTTTTTGCTTTTTCTTGGTTGACCAAACTACTTGATTGAATACTTGTATTACTTAATGCTTACAACTGATTTGGATGA